>NC_134488.1:42497256-42574756 GCF_040206685.1 Ascaphus truei | reverse complement strand
CAGCCAGTAATTCACTTGACTCTAATATAGAGCAGAGATGCTTTTTTCTTTTTTTTGTAAGCTACCCTTGATTTTAACCAGTTGTATCTGTTTAGCCTCAAGATAAATCTGGTCTGTTCTTATTATAGTGTGTAAAACTCAACATCCTAGCTACTGTATTCTCTAACTAGGACTTCTGCTGCACAGACGATCCAGGGTGAGAGAGCTGGGAGCTATATTGGATGGTGTGATGTTTTTAATGAACTCAGTGGGGTGGTGATGAAGAAGCAAAGGGGGGGGGGGGTAGAATAAACAAAATAAGAGATTGCTATTGACAGTGGTTTAGAAGACCTGATTTGTAAAGTAAGATTGCAAATTGCTAGACCAATGGGGGTTAATTAAAACGGGGGTATTTATTCACGAGAAAAATGAACATGAGGGTAGGTACAGGAGAAAGGGGAATTGTATGGAGACCAGCAAATCAATGAAAGACAAACGAGAGGAGGTAGAATGTGAATGTATATAAAAGCAATATATAAATGGGAGATACAGTCTGCAGCATAGAGGGAGCGAATGAGTCAGGAGGGGGGGGGGGGGGGGTGTTGTAGAGAGAGGAACCATTGCATGGAATCAGTATAGAAAGTAATTTGTATAATTCTCTGCAAGCTCAATAACAAAGAAAGAGAGCGGTGGAAGGGAGAGACGGGGAACAGTAACATGGAAATTGCTGCTAAGAAGTGGGGGAAGGATGTGTAGAGAATTGTGAGGTTGGGAGCGAGAAGGAAAGGCAGAAATGAAAAAATAAAGCAAATGGGGAAGTAAAGATTAATTTGAGAGGTTATAAAGACAGAGACTGGGTTATAGAATATGAGGAACCGACCAGAAGAGAGGAATAAGTCAGCTACAGTATGAAAGCATATAAGGGAAGGGGACTGGAGGACTCCGCCTCTACTGCAAGTGAGAGCTGAAGGGAGCTGTCCAGTTCTCAGTGCTGAATGTCCCCAGCGCACACGTATCATCTTGCAACAGCAATTATTCACCGACTCTTCAGTCAATCAGATACCCCTGATTTCAAGAGCAACTTTCCTTGCTTATCTTCTGAAGCAGAATAGAAAAGAAGCAGCACTCCGATTTGTCCGATGGAGCTCTGGAGAGTAGATGTGGTGTGTCACAAATATAGTTGGTTGACACATCTAATATGCTGAGACCCAGTGCTGATAATCGGGGACTTATCGCAGCCTTTCACAATACAGGCTACCTGACAAACTTTGATGAGCTCAGCTGCACTGTCTGAGAAGAGGGCTGAGCCACAGAGAAAAGCTTGATGGTGGATTGCAAGGTACTACTTTGTAGATGGAGGGAACTACGTTGCATATATTATGAAGAGCTGTTCCTGAAACTGTACACGAGCAGCTTGGAAGTATATGGACCATAACTCTTCAAATGTGTGCCGATGGTCTTCTCTGGTGTCCAACTTCACATTGAGAAGTCTTACCATTTGGTGGTCAGTTCAGGACTCAATGTGACAGCTTGCCCGCTTTCTTAAATCATTGATGACTTGTATGGACATCTAACTAGAAGCTACCAAAGCTGGTTTTGGTGGTTCCTTGTCATCTCTTTGAGGTGTTCTCCATTTGTGTGAGAGTTTTCACACATTGATCATGGAAACTCCCTAGAAAAACCCCGAGTGAAAGGACCCAGGGAATAGTTGTGGATCTATCAGTCACGATACTGTTGCTGCAATATTTCACAGTGCTGAGTCTTATGGCTTGAAGGTAAGACAATCTGTTCCATTTAAATAGATTCCCTGGGACACATGTCTGCCAGTCTAATAATTAAATAATTCCTTAAGAAAGAAATCTGGCTTATTTCTGTGTCTATTTTATACATGATTCTTTCTGCAAGGTAGCTGATGTGCACCCTAATAATTACCCTAAGAGGGCTCAATATAACCACTTAAGGTTCATTCTACAGTAATTGTATACAATAATTAAATTAAAACATAAACTTTAATAAGCATACTGTGTTCCACATGAAACAAACACCATGTTATATGATTTAATCTTTAGACTATTTATTTGAAACGCTAAATTGAGTGATCTAAATGTAGTTCCATCCAATAAGTAAACATGATTAAAGGCTTTAGTGTTAATTGGGAATGCAACTTCTTGTCTCATTACACGTTACCATATAAATGTGGTAGTGAATACACTGTATGGCAGATTACCATGACACGATACAGTATGTATGTCATATATAGCCACCTGCGTTTGGAACCCTTTAAATGGTGTTGCGGCTATTTGCGCATTGGTAATTACAAGGGTTACTTGCTGATCATGATTGCCTGACACATGCTCCCTTTTTCCAGGGTTTACCCCATGGATTGCCTTTGAGATAATTGCAGACCTATGGGATCTTTATAATCTGAAACCTTGAAACTCAGGACCATGTGGACCTGTTCCGAATTAATGAGAAGTAGTTGCTAGTTTGCAGGGATCTCTGGTTCTGCATCTCTTCATGTAAACCATTGTTTCCAGTACATATCTACAATTGTATACTGTAGGTTAAGGGGAGTCGTGTTTGCAACAGAAGGGTCAGCACTTATTTGGGATTCTGTTATCTCAGTGGGACTGCATGTAACATAAAGACCCATAAAGCATGAGAGCAGTACTGTACGTGACTCATTGTCATTTCCAACACTTCTCAGTGCAAAGTGGGCAGCTGTACCACCTCCTCTCTATCTACTGTAGGTACACCCCTCTCGCTCTTTTTCACTCTACCTCTCAATTGTTAGGAGAAAACCATGCAGTGCTTAACTGAAGGCAATATCTTGCATAATTAATCCAAGTTTATAAACGAGAGAGAGAGAGAGAGAGAGAGAGAGAGAGAGAGAGAGAGAGAGAGAGAGAGAGAGAGAGAGAGAACATCATAAGATACAAATGTAGAAAAATTAAAGTGACGTTTTGAGTCAAACAGCCCTTTCTCAAGTATGTATGTATGTATATATATATATATATATATATATATATATATATATATATATATATATATATATATATATATATATATATATATATATATATATATATATATATATATATATATATATATATATATATATATATATATATATATTGGAACAGAGATGTACATATAAATATTTACATATTTGCTTAATATAAATAAATGTTATACATATAAATAGAGAGAGGGGGAGTAGCAAAAGAGAGCAGAGGGGTTAATTTAAAGAGCACAGTTCAATTAAAACATGACGCAGTGTACATTGGCATTTTGGGTCAAAAATGCACTATTGAATATTTGATTTTGCTGTACCTATTTTTTTGTGCTTCACAAGAATCTTTAAATGGATCCTAATGAATATGTCCTCTCTGGGTGACAATCACCTCTCCAGCGCTGATTTTTATCATTAGGACAACATACAGCAGATAATCAAGCTGTTTGTTTAAAATCTTGGGGTGAACTCCACACGTGTTCAATATGATAGTGCAATACGAACCACTGCGATAATCTTTTCCATAAATGTATACTATATATTATTGTCTGACTTTGCTGAGCTTATTGTATTAGCATAATTCCCTGAGCTGTATTGTCTTTGTGAAGTGCTGAGTACAAGGTCAGCGCTATGTACATAAAGATATTCATACAAGTATTCACTGCAGCATGTTACTTTATAAAGTGACACAAACGCAGGTCTGTTCACTGTTGCAGCCAATTCTGCGTGTACTGTAATGTGGGGGATAATGTACTGTAATGTGGGGGACAATTCTTTCCTGTAATTATGTTTTGCCTGGGCAGCATTTTTGGAAGAGGCTGATATGGGCTTTATGAAATATTTATCAAGAACTGGCTTTAAACCAGCGGCTAATGATACTGTATCCCTTTTATCAGATGGACATTTTGGAGGAAGGAGGGTAATAGTGTACACACATGGAACCATATTCACCAAGTGGTGCTAAGTGGTATGATGCTTTATAGCCCAATTTTGTGAATTACCTATAGCAGGGGTAGACAACTACAGCGTCAAAGGCCACCAACAGGCCAGTTTTCATGAATTCCCTGCTTCAGCACAGGTAGCTCTATCAGTGGCTTAGTCGAAGACTGAGCCACTGATTGAGCTACCTGTGCTAAAGCAGGGACTGATTGAGCCACCTGTGCTGAAGCTGGGATATCCTACAAATCTGACCTGTTGGTGGCCCTTGAGGACTAGAGTAGGCTACTCCTGGCCTACTGTCACGGCCGAGTTTATTCTTACCTTTACCCGGTCTCGGCCGCGACAGTAACCGGGTGCGCGCCGGGGTGTCCGGTGCGTGCGCCGAAGCCTCGGAGGAGCGGTCCTCCAATCGGGGCTTCCCTCTCCCCTCTCCGGGTCTGCCGGGGTCCCCCGGAACCCCCCACCGCCGTCCCCCACATCGCGGGACACCAGGGCTCCCTCGGGGAGCCCTGGGCACGCGCGCATGGGGCGCAGGCGCCCGATGAAGCGTGACCGCCGAGGGGATTTGGCTAGCAAGCCGGGAAATCTCCCGGCTTGCGGAACTAGCCAAGTCAGGATAAAACGTGTCGCCAGTGTATAAGGTGCCTTGTGACAGCACAGTTTAGTAAATATGTCCCTTTGACAAACTTTGATGGATGTACATCACATTCTAAAAACCAGGTGTAAACTATTCTTACTCTTTTGCCTTTTCAATATCACTTATTGGTAAACCAACTCCTGAGTGCCTCATGGAACAGCGAAGAGGTTTTTGCTGGCTAAGAGACAACAAATCAGAACCTCATACTGGAAATGTTGAGGCGCTGCAATTGCTCACAATCATGTATGACACACTTTCGTGTTTACCAATGTTCCCTGCACGATTGGCATTGTGGTTAAAAGAAACCGCAGATGAAACGAGATTCGCCTAACTAAAAAAAGTCTTTAATCATTTGTGCGAATGCCTCTCTGTTTGCACCCCTCTGTCCCTCTCCGTGCTTCTCTGCATCTCTCTGCACTTCTCTGTGCCTGTCTGCGCTTATTTGCACCTCTCTGTGTTTCTCCATGCCTCTCTGCCTCTCAGGGACTGGGACAATAGTGGCGACCAGCAGAATTTCACCTATTTACACACATTTGCTAACAAAAACCATGCAGGTGAATATTCGCTGGCGGTGTGAATACTAACACAAAATTGGCAAAATATTCACAGGCTAAATTTTGATACATGTACCCATTTCTACTCATGATATCTATTGGAAAACTGCCTGAATGCTGGTTAACAAAGATATTGTACTACGACTGTTTAAAGGGAAACAATTCTGATCCCTTTGTTTTTGAAAATGACCAAAGTGTACTGTAATATATATATATATATATATAATCTGCAGAGATTGATATGTTTCGTTTTCCCTATTGTCCTCTGACAGTCAGTAATAAGAAAAGGATAATCTTTCCACAGGTAGGATCTTGTCATTGCTGTCGAGTGTGCATTGGGTTTGTACAATGGAGACCTCCAATAATGTCTTAGTAATGTATCTCTATGTGGAGATATCTGTACACTATAATTTCATCTATGAAGAACCCAAATGTTTGGCCCCTAAAAGATATCACAACGTACAATGAATGTGGACAAAGATTTAGCCTTAAATATTTCCTATTAAAACCCCAAAAGGAACCTTGCTATTCAAAAAACACTCCGTCCGCATCCATTCTTCGCACGATTGCGCGTGTGGGGCCAACAATGGTGCGCATGGTGCCAACAAAAGGCCGTAACGCTATGACGCAGGCCATATACAGTAGCGCTAGCGCGTTTTCACCCGACAAAAAGATTTGATTTTGTCTGTCGTGCCACGGCTGGGTCACGTGAGCGGTTCAGGCAATGGGAGTAAACTGCTCATGGGATGTCACAGGCCCGCCTCCCCGTCGGGTCTCCCCCTCCCCTTCCCAAAGGCCACAGATCTCGTCTGGGGCAGGGGCGCGTCTACTATGTCCGCAGCCAGAGCAGTGCACCAAATGGCTGCAAATTCTGGTGATTGTATCTTTGTTTTCCTTGTGTATCAAATATAGGACACACCCAAACACTCTTTCCCTTCTCTCTGTCTCTCTTCTCTCTCAGTCTCGCTCGGCCTCTCTCAGCCTCTCTCGGTCTCTCTGTCTCTCTCTCTTCTCTCTCTGTGCAATTTCAGAGAAAACAGGCCAGTGTTGACCTTACTTTTTCCATTGTCTCTGCTAGGAGCACCAGAGTTTACTAATTGCACTGCCATTTTTAAGGGGTTACATTTAGGGAATGGGTGCCTTTTAATATACAAATCCAACACCTACTATATAATTATTTCCAATTCATTTTGTAAAGTTCCAATGTAAACTTGGTGAGCTGAGATTTGAGAGGAGTTTGATCCCTTTTTCTGGTACCACTTTGTGTCCACCAAGAGTTTTGCACAGGCAAAGCCCCCTCTCCATGTCCTTGTATTGGCTCCCTGATGAGGACATGGTGGGGTAGTGGGATACAGCCAAAGAAAACGAAAACACTTGACTTAGAAACATTCCTCCATTCAGAAGCCCTGAGGAAATGCAATTCGCAATTAATTTCCATAGAAACAAAATCAGCTACATTTTTGCGTTAAGCGTGATTACATGTGTTACGGAAGGCAATTAGATTGTTAATTCATTAGAAAATGTTGTTTCTAAGCCAGCTATTAGGGATCGGACCTTTACATTAATGATATACAGGAACAGATAAAAATATTCCCTGCCCATCTTTTCTATTGACACACTTTCAATGTACTGTGAGTTAGGTCCTCCAATTAATCAATAAATGTAACCTTCCACATAAGGGACCAATACAAGACTCCATGTAGGAAATACTTTAAAACATAGCAACAAGGCTGAATGAGTGGCTGAGTGACTGAAGGCGCTGACTCTGATAACAATGACACTGTGAATCAGGGGAGCCAGGTTCTATACCCAGTGTCAGCTTCTTGTGACCTTGGGCAAATCACTTTATCTCCCTGTGCCTCAGGCACTAAAATATATAGTGTATAAGCCCTACAGGATAGGGGCAGTATCTGTAAACATGTCCGCCCTGTACAATAAAAACTATTATTATAACAATGGTAAGATTACGCCATGTCAGTTAAGAAAGGCCTATTTATTTATTTATTTGTAATAGGAGAGAAAATGCAATGTCCTGGGATTCAGACCCATTGTGCCAAATTGATAGATGTTCCTGTTTTCAATATTGTGTGTGTGGGGGTGGGGGTTAGGTAAATGTAACCGTATACAGTATGAGGAGAACACGCTATACAATGTATTTGATTAAAAGACCCAGCCTGAAAATCTACAGTATGTTTATTATAACTTGAATGGGGATACTCAGTTTACACCTTTTCCTGAGCAAACATGTTTGGTTAGGGGCTGGAGGTAGAAACTAAACTTCCACCCAGGAGCCGAATCATTTCAAAATATATTATTGGAATATTATATTGACTGTAGAAAAAAAGTATATCATTTTATATTTGAATACATGTATATTTATTTATACCCATTCTACTAAAACAGTATAACAGTATTAGCTAGACCATGGTTTGGGAATAAGCAATCAATACTCCCATTCATATGTTACCTAGGTTAAAAGTGTCTTGAATTGTTCTTCATGTATTTCTAAGAACTGCTGTATATGGGGTTCCCTGTAGAGAGGGGTGATTTTATTTTGCGGATTTGGATCTGCCTGGGATCGGTCGATCCTTAGGTCAGCGTATTTCCGTGAATCAGTCTCATAAACTGCGATCCTTCTTTTCCAGAATGTTTTTGTTTTATCACCGACAGTCTGATCCACGGATTCTGTATGTGGATTTCAGCAATCCAGTCCACAGATTCCACTGGTGGATTTTAACAATCCAATCCGCGGATTATGCAATCCGCGCCAGAGTTGTGGAATCCGCGGATTGGATTCTTAAAATCCCCCAGCGGATTGTATCCAATGGCGTTTCGGATGAGTCCACACGGATTGAAACTAGAACATTCCGTCAATGGATTTGACATTTTGTGAATGGAAAGCTCGGAAAAATTCGGCGAAACGGATTTAGCATCGGCGTAACATCTCGCTATTGCAGCATAACGTTGCGTTATCTTCCAATACTGTGCAAACATGTCAGTCTTTGGGTTACTCCGTCCTATCCAGGGTCTGAAATTGGACGTTTGCTGGCGTGGTTAGAGAGAGAGGAGAGATACTGCTTACATTATGCCTAAATATGACGTTGCACCCATTGATAAACCGGAAAATTCCAGTGTTTGGATAGGTGTAATGTCTAGTTTGGGTATAACTTAAATAATGTAGCGACTTTGATCATGTTATGATCATGCCTCATATGCATATTATTTCCATGTTATTATCACTAAAGACCGTATTAGTTAATGCTCTTTATGGGAGAAAAAATGGCTCAGGGTTATGTAATTGTCCTTTGAAGATACACTGTTGTCTTAGTGTGATGTTAAGTTAGTTTAACAAGAGACAGCGGAGATTTGTGGCTCTGGGCCGAAGATACTTGTTAGAACAGCCAGACACAAAATAAGTTATGATGAGTAAAACAGTTACAAAAACCCTGCAGTGTACAGCAAAATAAATACAATACCACTTGTGGGTACATTTGCACGTCTTAGACAGGTCTGCAACCCTGCCTTTCCCTATTATCTCTTGGCATACAATGCGTCCACTGCAGCCAGGAATTCTGGGTAGTGGCATGCAAATGAGCACACAGTGCCACTTTTTTCTCTTGTCCATGTTAACATGGATCCCCTATAAGCTTACGTGTGCCATATTACACAGCTTTTTCAAAACAGCCTGGGTTAAAGAAGTGACACTGTGAGTGCTCATTTGCATGTCTCTACCCAGAATCCCTGGCTGCAGTGGAGGCGATGTATGCTAAGAGATCATGGGGATAGGCAGGATTGCGGACCTCTCTGAGACATGAATGTGCTCACAAGGGATATTTGCATTTGTTGGAAGAACAAATAAGACATGTGCAAGTATCCTTGCCGTATGGAAACCACATCTCCTTACAGGTGCCAGTAGGTGGCATCTGAGTTCTGTTAGTAAGGTCTTACTTTGGGAAAATGCAGAGACTGTTCTGGAGTTGTCACATACCTGCAGATGGTCAGTCTTACTTAATCTATGTTTTGTTATAAATCAGACACACAATTACAGATGTAGACAGGTACATAGGTTTTCTGTAGTGATATGTAATGAGGTAAGTATAATGTATTAACATGTTAAAACGTATGCTGATTGGCAATCTATCAGTTCTTTCTCCCGAATACACATGGTAGTGAAGTTGAGCTGAGTCTGCACCAGTATTGCCATTAAATCCCTAAACCCTCCTACATTATTATTATTGTTTATTGGTAAAGCGCAAACATTCCACAGTGCGGTAAAATAGGGGTACAGAGATTTGATAAATAAGCAGTGAACATTTAAGATGGAAAACGCTCAGGAGATCATTTACTTGCTCACCCCAGACTATTAAGACTGTAGATATGCAGTGTACACTTACTAATTATTTTACTTTTTACTTGACTTCAGAGCCAGGGCATGCATGGTGAGCATGTACACAGGCAGGGTGGGCAGACAGTCAGGGCAGGCAGGGTGAGCATGCACACAGACAGGGCGGGCAGACAGTCAGGGCGAGCAGGCAGACAGGCAGTGCGGGCAGTCTGGGCAGGTAGGACGAGCAGACAGGCAGGGTGAGCAGACAGGCCGAGCAGACAGGCAGGGTGAGCAGACAGGCCGAGCAGACAGGCAGGGTGAGCAGACAGGCAGGGCAGGCAGAAAGTCAGGGCAGGCAGACTGTCAGGGCAGGCAGACTGTCAGGGCAGGCAGGGTGAGCATGCACACAGACAGTGCAGGCAGACAGTCAGGGCGAGCAGGCAGACAGGCAGCGCGGGCAGGACGAGCAGACAGACAGACAGGGCAGGTAGGGTGAGCAGACAGGCAGAGCAGGCAGACTGTCAGGGCAGGCAGAAAGTCAGGGCAGGCAGACTGTCAGGGCAGGCAGTCAGGGCGAGCAAGCAGACAGGCAGGGCGAGCAGACAGTCAGGGAAGGCAGAGCTGGCAGACAGGGAGGGCAGGCAGGGCAAACTGGCAGATAGGCAGGGCGAGCAGGCAGGGCGAGCAGGCAGGGTGAACAGGCAGATAGACAGGGCAGGCAGAGCTGGCAGACAGGGAGGGCAGGCAGGACGAGCAGGCAGATAGGCCGGGCGAGCAGGCAGACAGACAGGGCAGGCAAAAAAAACAGATTTTAAGTGCGCAAAGAAACCCTCTATTGCAATAAGGGAATATAACCCATATACACCTAAGTGATATAAATATAACACAACCTTGGAAGGTATAAGGTCTGCAGCTGTGGATATAGGAGTGAGAAATCACTCCTAGAACTGAAACAAAAGAAAACAAGCGCAGACACAAATGTTCAAATCAATGAATATATATTAAAAGGTATGATATCTGCGTACAACAGTGAAGACAGAAGTAGGCATATCGTGCACTTAGGTTAACATGTTACCCGGCACCACCAGACGCACAGAAACCGTAGAACCGCAGCAACCGCCGTGTCACCAAGATGGGTGAGGTAACGCTGATTGTCCGTCGATTTAGGCCGTCTTGTAGACAGGGCAGGCAGTCTGGGCAGGCAGTCTGGGCAGGCAGGACGAGCATTTTGTTCATCATTTGATCTTTTTATAGCTCATAGTCTACAAACAGGTCTCAGAATAAGTTTATAGTGGGTAAACGGCACAAAACCATTTAACCTTACAAAGTATAGGTTTTAATCTACTAAACAAGCTAAGAATTAGCATAAAGGTACCCCACGCCTAGCACCGTTTATTAGATCTGACACAGAAAGTTTTCATTATAGTGTACTACGAAAATGAAGGAATTTTTATATGATCTACAGTCAGTGATACATCATTTAGATAACTGCTCCTGATTATTGTACAGTAACTCTTTACTGCATTATTATAATATTATATAAATATAATACATATTTATAATACTGCATTGTTTAATCATTGATGGTAGATATGACTACAGAACAAACTACTAATGAGCCCAGATGTAAGTTACAGGGCGTCTTCATTTATGAAAGGAATGCAAGAAATGGCAGAGAAACTGCAATATGACTAATGCAATGTTCCTGTTTGTGTGTAACTAAGCTTATTGGGTAAATGCGAATTGTCATTATTTTCCTTTTAGGGGATTCCATATGCAGTAATTGGGATCTGTATAGAACATTGAGGTACACAAAGGCATACGGCATCATTGTGCTGGTGACAATGATTGCTAGTGGTTCAATATAATAATTATTATTATTACTGAAAGATAATAATGTATATCTCAGTGTTGAGTATATTCTGAGAAGGCAAAGAACATTAATGGAGTGATTTACCCAAGATTACACTGAAAGCATGTGGTCCATGTAGGAACTGTGCCTGTCAACTTGTATAATTATGACTAAAGCCCTAATCATTTGGCCACATCATTAGTAATTGAAGAAAAGCTGAAATCGCGCTCGTGCTTCCAAGGTTTTTGCAAATAAATCCAGATGACTTAAACTCCTTGCAACTGCTGTGTAGGAGCCCTCCAAGCTCCTCGAGGTATCACTAAAAGCAATCTCAAAAGATATATGAAAAGGACACAAAGCGCACCACACAAAGCGCACCGGAAGCAAGTAGAAAATTGTAGTTGGCAATAATAAGATGCAAGTAGAAACTTACAATGAGGTAATGTTCGGTGAGCGAGTCACTGCTCGCTATTTGCCGGGCCGGCTGAGCGCCCAGGGTGGTGCGACGCTGAACGACTCTGCACCCCCCACGCTGGGATGGATGTAGCACTTCCTGGTTATGTCAGCGATGGAATCTCCGGCATGATAAGCTCTGACGGGTCTGAAGGAGCGACGTGGGACGCGGGTCAGGAACAGCTGTGGAGTAACGTGACCACTACGCGTTTTGCACGGCTTGGCGCTTCATCCTCCTAATGAAGCACTAAGAATGCTGGGGGAGCTCTGAGTCTGGTCAGATGTGTTAAGTTTGCAGGGAAAGGGAGGACATGCTATTTATTTTCTATTTATTGTAGCAGTCTTTACTGTAGACACTTTAGTCAAAAAGGAGACACAACGGTAGAAGTCTGAACACAAAATCATTTTTTATCTTCAGCGATATAGTTAATAATAAAATAACATTAACATAATTAAATTATATAGGGTCAGCTTATCTTCTCAATGCATAAATGGAGTGAATAAAGAATATAAAGGCAGATTTTTCAACTTTAGTCCTTTCATTACTTGACCGTTGGGGTTTTAGGAATGCATGGCAATTTACATAAACACAGGAAATAGTTTTATAATAAATAAGCGTGGCTGCAACAATGAAATAAGTAATCATTGTTATAAAATATTGACATTGTAATATAACTTGGAGGCACAATAACTTATTGCCCTGAAGATCTTATAATCTATTTTTTGTTACCTTGAACACAAGAAGGCTGCCAAAAAGGCAATATCCTATTAAAGAGCACAGTGTTAAGTATATATGATTTACTTAAGTCAAAGGTTATAAACAAACGTCTTCAAGACCCCCCCAACTGGTCAGGTTTGCAGGATACTGTTTGAGGAGGAGCACTGTTTGAGTCATCTGTGCTGAAGTTTGGATATCCTGAAAACCTGACTTGTTGGGGGGGGGGGGGGGGGGGTCTTGATCACTGGAGGAGTTGAGAACCTTTGCACTAAGTCCATTTTTCTTGAAAAACATGTTTCATGACTTTGAGAAAGACCCTTGTAGTCATCTTTATGTGGGAAAAAAATGGATATCAAAGAATATTTGCAGGGTTCCTTACATACGGCCGTTCTCATGAGAAATATAACGCCTGTCCTGCACTCCATCTCAGCTATAGCTTTTCTGAAAAGCCAATATATAGTGGAGTGTATAGCTTGGTGTTATGAAATGATACCAGACATCAGAAAATTGTATGGTATCTCTAATTGCTTTGCAGCGCATTTTAACATCAACGAAGCAGTCGCTGGAGTTAACATTCCTAACAGAATAGCAATTCTCTGCTCAGCACCAGTCTCTAAATGCGCCTTCCAATGGCGCCGGCTCTTCAATGTATTGTTGGATGGATTCATTACATATAATCGCTTCCACTTGTCTCCGTGCCATTTTATAACACTGCACTCATACACTTCCCTCCATATATTGTGTGTGATGTTCCCCCAAAAGGAGAACTGATTGGATGACCTGGGATATGTGTCGTTCTGTTCCTTTGAAGCTTGGTAGCCAGGTTTGAGTTTGCGACTTTCGGAACGACGTCATAAATCATGCGAGAAAGGTTACAAAATGACAAAGAATATGTTACATGGGTGAGCGGTTTTGTTTTATTGCATGTCCAGTATAGCATGCTAAGAGGTAGTGCTGATCGAGAGGCTCACTTTCACCTTAATAACCTTTAATGGTCTTTAACCTGTCCCTGGCTGAAAGGTCAGTAATGCATTTCAAATCTGTCGCTATTTACTCAGCTTGCAGGACCATGCGATCCTACTCAGTTTATTCTTTCCCTTTAATTAAGCTGATCACATACAATACATCAGGGGGCTCAAGTCCAGTATTCAAGACCCCCCAACAGGTCAGGCTTTCAGGATATCCCAGCTTCAGCACAAGTGGCTCAGTTTTCGACCGACCCTCTGATTGAGCCACCCGTGCTGAAGCAGGGACTGATTGAGCCACCCATGCTGATGCTGGGATATCCTGAAAACCTGACCTGTTGGGGGGGGGGGGTGGGGGGGGCTCTTGAGGACTGGAATTGAACACCCCTGCAATACATCACTGACAAACCCTCCAACAATTTTCTGTGAAACATTAATGTAAGGAATGCACAGGGTGTTTAAAGCCGTGTATACAGGTATGTGGAGGTCTATTTGTGGTGGCATCATTAATCATAACGTTGGTATAATTAATGTAATACATTTTAATAACCATAATATTCTTAAAGCATAATCAAGGTTTCAACCATCCGCCGTCACACCGAATTTGCACTCAAACGTCCCTGTTATTCACAGTGGGGCTATGGCTGAGTGACAAGATTAATAATGGAATTCCGACACATTGACACCCCCCAAGGCATATGAACAGTACACTTGTACTTATGTGTTTAAAACATCTGTGGGGTTTATTGTATGTCATTGAACCTTTAAGTACAAGACGTTCTGGAATAGCTCCGTAAAAAATGCAATCAATTTTTTTTGGTGGGTTACATTAAAAAATGGCAAGCTGCATGATGCTTTGCTACTATGCACCATAAATGCTCACATGTTTATGTAAACAGTGTGGTTGCTCTATTTCTGTGGCTATGAACACTCATGAAGCATAGATATAGAAACACCGCCATGGGGGTAAATACGTAAAAAAAAAAAAATTGGGGGGACTTTTTCTTAAAGGTACAGTAATATTCATGAACACTGAGTTCCAGCAAACGAGGGCAGGGGTTGGCGAAATTCTGTCCTCAAGGGTCATCTTTTCAGGATATCCCTGCTTCAGCACAGGGGGCTCAACCAGTGTCTCAGTCAACGACGATAAAGCACACTCCCCACACTCCCCAACTGGCCCTTAAGAGGTTAATTCACGAATCCCAAATTAATTTGAGACATTACTAACAGCCCTATTGGGAACGTGCACTTTAAGTGCGTTAAGTGTTTTCCCTAACTTCAAGCATGTTCACAACATGTCACAAAAGATGTATGTCTGACCTTGGCGTTTACAGCAGGAATCCCGAGTTTCCTGCACATACTTTAACATTTTTCCAGCAACAAGGCTTGCAAATATCTGGGATCCCAAGGGATACTGCCCCAGGTTATGGTCATGCAGAAGGGCATGTTGCAGAAGCTATACGTCCCTCCAGCAAAGAGGAGATATAAATAAACGTGACAGTGTCTTCTTACATTTGCGTTTTCCCTGAAGAAAGGAGTTAGGTAATACATAAGTGGGTTGTTTGCAAATCTCATACACATTACCACATCCAAGAGAACAGCAGATTCCTTGCACAATGTACACACTCGGGTTTAGCGAGCCAACAGCAGGTTGCTCCTGGCAACACTCAACGGACCAAAAATACTGATACTTGGCTGCTGTTCTCATAGAGAATAATAATAGTAATGATATGATGTTAACCAAACTCTGTTCTCTATTATCAAAGTCTTGTGGTTCAAGCCTGGTGCGATAATGGTGAAGGACAGGGGGTGCTCAACTCCATTCCCCAAGGCCCTCCCCAACAGGTTAGTTTTTAACGTAGAAACAAGAACTGTGATTCCAGTATTGTGCTACAGAGCCTGTGCAAAGCAATGTTGCAAATATTACTGTGCGCTCATTTGCATGTCTTAGACAGGTCTGCAACCCCGCCTTTCACCATTATCACCCAGCATATAGTGCTTTCACTGCAGCAAGGGATTCTGGGAAATGACATGCAAATGAGCACACAAAGCAATGTTGATAGAAATGTCCAGTGTAAGAAACACTCTTTAATCCATAATCTTCTGGACACTTATCTGTGCCCACCTACAACAAAGGTCTCCAAACAATAAACTGTATGAAAAAACATCCTAAATGTGGGTCTGGTGCCTAGTGGGGGATGTGAGGGAAAAGTAAAACGCCTAACTAGGGAAGACAGGAAGAGACAAATCCCCTCCCCACAGAAAAGAGCTACCCAGCCCTGGAAGGTAAGACTGTATGTAGTCAGCCTGGTGGTGTCCTGTGCGGTATGAACTTCGGTAAGACAACCGAGTATATTAATCGAGTGTACTCACGGTGAGTTGGTGCAGGGCTCCTTGTTGCGTGCGTCCTACTGAGGTAATCGTAGAGAAGAGAATCCGCACACGGGAATGAGCAGAGCACTGCTGGAATAAACGGTCTCGGCAAGGAGAAGATTTAAAAATAAAAACGTATTGTGATCGTGGCATCAGTGGAGCAAAAAAATCACAGTCAGGAAACAGAAAAAAAAACCCTCCTGACGCGTTTCGTGCGCGAAGCACTTTGCCAAAGAGCCCGTTCATTCCAGCAGTTCACTGCTCATTGGTGTTTGCAGAGACAATTCTTTAATGTCAGGTTTTAAGGATATCAGAGATTCAGGATAGGTGGCTCAATCAGTGGCTCAGTCAAAAACTAAGCCTCTGATTGAGCCACATGTGTAGAAGCAGGGACTGATTGAGCCACCTGAAAACTTGACCTGTTGGGTGGGGGAGGGGTTCTTTAGGACTGGAGTTGAACGCTCCTGGTGTAAGAAACAACACCAGTTACATTTGATCTGGTTGTGTCTTTTTGCCCAAGTATTGCACCTGTTTTACTATAGGGAGGATTTGGTAAATAACCCCTTTTGGGTGCACTGGGTATTATCTCTGTGTAAGGAATCTGGGAACACATCCTGGCAATACATTGGTGGATCCCCCCACTCCAGCTTGGAAGATATTGGGACATGTTTACGACACAGTCTTCTTACGGCCCTGGAAGGCAACTTGCATCCCAGTGAAGTTACAGAATGGTTTGGTGTCTTCCAGAACCAGAAGGTGTCGTCTGGCTGAAGACTGCTTATTAATATGGGCTGCTGAAGTCTCCCTAGCCTATGAGGTCTCTAGTATGATCAAAAATTCAAAAATGGGCATGTGCCTTGTTCCTGCCAATAAATAACAAGGGCAATTATGTCTGATAGACATTTTGGTTGACGGCACATGCTAAACTTTCTAAAGAAAAATCTCTGTGGAGCTGGAGGTTATCCTGATGTGGAATGAGTGTGATTCTTCACAACACGTGACCTTCCCAGAGTAAGTTTTTAAGGGGTGTATTTGGGAAGAATTGCTGATTTAAATGGCTAAGCTGCAATGCAAATAATAAAGGAATGTATTGAGCACCGTGACTGCCTAACACACTGTCAGTATTTGTTAGAATCTTGCATGTTAATGCTCCATATACCCAACAGACTTGTGTCAAATGATTAAAACACCATCCAGTCCTCTAAATAATAACTTAATATCTCATCTTGTAGCCAGTGAATCAAATGTTAGATTTATTTCAGTTCCATTACGTTCAATGTAAAAGAAAGCACTGAGCCCCAAGGGAAGTGTGGCATGGCTGCAACGCCCAGGCTCTCCCTCTCCTTTCCCCCCACCCCAGTTACCGGTGATCCTCCGGATGGGGCAGGGGATATAGGTGGGCACTGAGGGGCGAGAAAGCCTTTTGCACTCTTCACTGAGTTTTTCTTTCTGGGACCAGCGTTTCCTGCAGGCCCATGGCAGAGGTTCCAAACATCACTGGGTGGCTGCAGTTGGGGCACAGTCCCAGGAGAAGGGTTGTCTGCAGCAGCAGCTGTTGTCCGGTGTGATGGGAGCCTCGGGAGGAGCTATGGATGGGTCCCCGGAGCAATCACGTGAGGCAAATTCGGAGCAGCGCACGTTTTTTTTATTTTAGCACAGACAATCCGCTTGCATACTGCTCAATCCATGGATTGGATTATTCTAATCTGTTAGCGGATTACGGAGTCTGCGGATGTATCCAATGGCAGTTTTGGGTTCATCCGCACTAATTGAAACTGTAATAATCCGTTGGTGGATTTTACACCACGGAATGGCAAACTCTGAATATTCCGGGAAATGGATTTGGCCGGGTTTGTCCATCTCTTCCTGGGGCCCATCTCGCGGCTCAGATGGAGTCATCTGAGTGTCTGGGACCTCAGACGGTCCGGGCTTGAGGGCCAATATTTGAGCGTCATTGGCCTTACCTGTGGGTGGATCACTCTGGCCGGGTAACCTCCTCTTCCCCTTTATTTTAATTAAAGCCACAGTAATTGTGCCTCCAGACCCGGTGTGTGTGGGTGCTTTATTTGCGGGATGTTTTGGGGGAGGGGCCGGGGGAGCAGCATCACAGCCTCTGAGCTCATGTTATTATGTTGAAGAAGACACTTTTGTCCATACTACTCAGTGAAAAAAATCCTATATCTTGAGGTATTTTTGATGCATATCTATTATACAATAATGTTAGCTAACACACAATATTGGAAAGTTTGTGTATCCAGTATAATAGTTATTGACAAGCATTGATACCACTTATTGATTACACTTTCCTGCAGACTTGTTGGTATAAAATCAGATGCAATTCACAGTTGTTTAGAATCAATGACACAATTTCGTTGCACGTGAGTAATAAATAAATTCCGCGGTAATATGTGGACCAATTTGCTGCTAGAGAAACATGTAGCATTCTTCTGCCGACTTCTTGGGTCCACAGTCACAAAAGGGTGTTAATCCTGAGCATGGCTTTACTCCCATTCACATGAGTGGTTGAAAAGGGGTGCTAAAAACCTAGCCCACATTTGTTGATCTGTGCTTTAGTATTGAGTGAAAGGGAGAAGGAAGGATTATAACAATGTTGCGTAGAGAGGAGAGGGATGAGAGAGGAGAGGGATGAGAGAGGAGAGGGATGAGAGAGGAGAGGGATGAGAGAGGAGAGGGATGAGAGAGGAGAGGGATGAGAGAGGAGAAGGATGAGTCGCTGTGACTATTGGAGAAGGACGGAGGATGAATTTACAACATGATTTACAGCAAATAAAGAATATCCCTTGTGAGCATATTCACGCCTCTGAAAGGTCTGCAACCCTGCCCTTCCCCATTATCCCTTAGCATACAATGCTGCCACTGCAGCTAGGGATTCTGGGTAATGACATGTAAATGGGCACTCACCGTGAGTCACCTTTTGTTTCGTGTTCATTTTAACTTGTTTTGTGTCTGGTTATACTCACTACCAGTGTAATGTTGCATAGTTGGTAAAACAACCTCACACTGATGAGACCCAAAAGGTCGAAATAGCTGTGTGTGAGTAGGGTTAGTGGCTCTGCGTGCGTAAGCTTATAGGGGTCCATAGAAAAGAAAAAGATGGCGCTAAATGAGCTTGCAACAATGTAAGTAATGGTATTATTATCACTATACAAAAGGAATGGCGCCTGCTGCTGAGGTATATTGGAAGGGAGTCTTCAATTTCCATACGTATATAAAGAATAGATGACAGGAAAATATATTTCAGCGCATGGGATCAATTTAAGGAGAGAACTTAATGTCTCAGAGGCCGAGGGATTCCAAATGAGATCTCACTCTAGATGTGTGTGGTACAAACAGTAATTTTAATAAAATAAAACAAAACATTTGCATGCATATGTATAACCATTTAAAATGTCTGCAATGAAGACTATTAAATCCTCCTGGTAAACCCCCAGGTGTTGCAGACAGAACCCAATACAGATGATCACTAAATATTTGCCTCCAAGGGATTCCAAATGAGATCTCACTCAAATTTGTTGGTGAAAAGCTCGGCACTACTACTTTTTTCACCAACAAATTTGACTGCTATATACTATCAGTTAGACTTCATTGATTTCATTGACAAGATATGTTCACATGATTTTTCCTTGGAGGCAAATATTTAGTGATCATCTGTATTGGGTTCTGTCTGCAACACCTGGGGGTTTACAAGGAGGATTTAATAGTCTTCATTGTTCCCCCAGGAAGGAAGTACAGGCTCACCACAGACATCACTAATATCGCAGACATTTTAAATGGTTATACATACGCATGCAAATGTTTGTACGTAAGGGGTGCTTTTCAGAGTAACAACCGCCTGTTCTTTTAGAAGCTTAGTATAAGATGAATGTTTTATTTTAATTTAATATCCATTTTGTGTTGGTGTAATATTTTGCACCAAGCTGGGATAATTGTTTTATCAAGTTTTTGTTTTGTTTTATTTTATTAAAATTACTGTTTGTACCACACACATCTAGAGTGAGACCTCATTTGGAATCCCTTGGCCTCTGAGACATTAAGTTCTCTCCTTAATTTGATCCCATGCGCTGAAATATATTTTCCTGTCATTTATAAGGGTCCATGTTACAATGGATAAGAAGTAAAGAGTGGCACACAGTGAGTACTCATTAGCATGTCGTTACCCACAATCCCTGGCTGCAGTGGAAGCCCTGTATGCTAAGAGATAATGGGGAAGGGCAGTGCTGCCGACCTGCCTGAGACGTGGGAACGTGCTCACCAGTGGGATTCTTATGTGCTGCACACTGCTACGGTGCAGGGTTGTTGCTACTTTTTTTTACCCACTGTAACTTGCAGTTTGATTTACTAATTGAAGAAAAAAAATGTTCACAAAAGGAACTGGGCCAGGTTCCTACTTATTGCATTGGATCACCACAACACCTAACAGTGTAGTACAATATTATTGTCAATACCGGCCCGTTTGCGGATTTTCCAAATCCGAACTTTGTGAAATCCGAAGCTTAGTCGGACTTTTGCATCAAACTTCAGCACAAAACCTTAGAAACGCGCATTTTGTGCTTAGATTTTTTATTATTTTTATTTTTTTACTAACCAGATTAACTCTCTTATTTGTGAACAAAAACTCACAAACTTTTGGCAAAAGTTACAACATTTTTAAAAACTGTTCCTGATTATTTTTAGTTTTTTTTTTTAACACCGCTTTTTATAAATCCAAAACCAATTTAGTCCCAGGAAAACTAAAACATTTAAACTTCTAAGAACCAAATCTGAAACTAAAACCCCAGTGAAATTGACCACGCCTCTTTGATAGACGTGTGAATCTTTTGCAGTACAGTTACCATCTTTTCAAGTTTCGCATTAAAAAACATTTTTTTTGTCCCTATTGACACTTTTTTGCAGATGTCCGAGAAATTCATGCGTCTGTCTGCTCCTTCAACCAAAATCGCCACAAACGGGAAGTATTTTAAAGGTTATGTAACACAGTGCTATTCTCTGCAGTGTGCGAAATGCAAGCACATTTTGGAACAGAGAGATTTTCACAAGCAGCGAAGGTCCACAATTTGCACAGCTTTTCACATCTCTACTAATGCAACGGTGATTCAAAAGAATGACCTGTATTGTGGATAGAGCCACTAGGTAAAATGATAACACAGTGTGTCCTATTAGAACGCCGAACAACACAATTCAATGGTAGTGTTGGCACAACTTAAGTAATAATCCCCAAAGAGCAGGGCACTAAATTGTAATAAATGCCCTGGCTGGAGGACTTGAACAAAATTAGGGCCTTAATGGCTAAGTAATGCCCTCTTCTGATGGGATAATATTATTTTAGGTTAAATTTGATTTAACAGAGTATGAAATCACAGAAATCCGCAGAGCAACAGGCAAAAAAGTATATGGGAACCTGAAATATCAAAGTATAAACAATACTTTATTTAGATCATTAATAGAGATACACCAATTCTTCTACATGTTTCACGCAGCTGTGAAACGCGTAGGAGTTTTTGTATCTATATTAATTATCATAATAAAGTATTTTTTCTATTTCGGGTGTCCGAATACTTTTTTTTTTGCTAATTTCTCAATTCTATACAATTGTTGAACTTTATAGCTGGAAGGATGCTGGCAGGATTGAATAAATAGTGTACAAACTACGAAAGAACACCAGAGACCCCGGGTCCTCATAGGACATATCGAGACTATATTCCTCATAGCGCCTGGTAGGTGTAAACAATTAATCACAAATCACAGCCTTACTTGCTTGCTGAACTTTAGAATTCTTATGATGACAGTGTACTCTTTCTTGAGTTGTAGAATATGGGGAGCGCAGAATCATGTAAAAGATAGAAAATGCATATAGTGCAATATTGCAACAGCAAAATAGATTTTTGAGGAAGGCTCATAGATTTAAAAGTGATTGATGCCACTACTCACATGGCCCAGAGTGAATGTAGACCTATAAAGGTATCTTTGGAAGAATGTTCCTCTTTTCTCCCAATCACTGCTAGCCGTTGAACTCAGGGGACATCTACCCGTGACTTGAACCTAAACCGGGAACCCTCCTTAGGATGCAGTGTCTTCCCATAGTATTCAATTACCATACACAGAGAACATTTATATAAAACTGATGTTTTCACATAAAAAGAAAGTACAGCACTCTGTACTTACATACTGTATATAAAATAGCATTGGCGGCCTGCATAGGAGTATGACCACAGCCTGGACAGTGCGAGTCGCTTGTCACCTGGAAAGATCATGGTTTTAGCTCCTCTGCGGGATGCTGATAGTTCGAGGCTCTTCCTCTGCATCCTACGGTGGCTGGGATTGCTCCAAAAGGTCACGGAATATCTTCTACACGTTTCGCAATGAAATTGCTTCGTCAGGGAAACCGTTTGCCGACGAAGCAATTTCATTGCGAAACGCGTAGAAGATATTCCGTGACTTTTTGGAGCTATCCCAGCCGCTGTAGGATGCCGAGGAAGAGCCTGGAACTATCAGCATCCCGCAGAGAACGCGGGAGTGAAGGAACACAGGAGCGAAAGATACCAGCTGTATTTGAGTACAGTGCACACAGCTATTTTTGTTACTTCAATTTATTTTAAGTAGTGATGATCACATTTATTTTAAATGTTGGCAGCTGGTAATGATACATGTTTGGGCATTCCTGGGCCAGTATTCCAAGCAATGAGAATGCTCAGTTTCAAGGTGTTCTATAAATATCTGTAAATATTGCTACAGTATACTGTATCTAACAAGCCCCATAACAACCAATGGCTCCCATGCACTACTTCTGTACTTATTCTCCAGTGAAATAGGGATGTTTAAAGACCTGCAATATGATCACTAGTGTCTCTTGTCTCATTACTACCAGTCATTCTCTGTGTTCCTTCTTTTCCCCTCTGATCTGTAGCTATGTGCCGCTGCTGAATGGCATTTGTACCGTGTGTATGTAATCAAGGAAGCTGATGAAAGCCAAATAGAGTAATCAAATTGCCCTCTCTCTAATCGATATCCAAGTGCCGCACTCAGGACCGCAAGCCTAAAACATTTAGCTTTGACTAGAACATCATGTCACATTTATTTTCAATGGCTAAAGAGAGAAACACATGCACATGAAAATAAGAATGGATGAAGAAATAGGAACACACCTTTAATATCCTTAGTGATGACATGGGGATAGCCCTGCTTTTTTTCAAGACAACAAGCGTTGGGTTAAAATGTAAATAAATGGGCAAAATAATTCAACCCTATACTTGTACATATTATTATCTTCTTGTTCCTTGATTTAAACTCATGTACCCCTAATATTAAGCGTGGACACTTTCTCTGGTGTTTTGTTTTTTGTTCTAAATTGTTTTGCGTTTGCTAAAACCTGACTGGTTTTGGTGTTGAATTTGGAGCAAAAACACTCAAAATAAGCGTTTTTTGGAAACTTAACATTTGTGCATACTGTAGATTCACAAGTTTTCTGATCATAAACTCAACCGTCCTTCCAGTTTATGCATAAAAACATGAATCAGAGAATGGGCCTTTCTTGCGTTTTGGGTCAGATTCGAAATTTTGCTCCGTAGTTCAACATCTGAATTAACACTGAATTCAAAAGGTTTGGATTTCATAGTGACATGGTTACATAGTGACATAGTTACATAGTGACATAGTAGATGAGGTTGAAAGAAGATATGTCCATTGAGTTCAACCTATGCTAAAATTAGATGCCAGATACTTATTCTATATTTGTATTAACAGTATTTTGATCCAAAGGAAGAAGAAAAAAACCCAATGAAACAACTTCCAATGATGTCTCATGTAAAACCTGCCAACCTGTCTAGTCTTTGTATCTCTATCTACTATATCTCTCCATTTGCCTCTACTGGTTTTTATGTCTTTAAAAACATTGTCCCTTTCCCGCATCGCTACTGTTTCTCCCTCTCCTTACCAGCTCTGCAGCCAATGCACTCATTCTTACTCCTTTCCATTTCAATGATAAGTTATTGTATTATGAAACCACGCCTCACTTACTCATTCCCTCACTCACTTATCATACCATGTGCAAAAAGATCCTAATGTCATAACCAACTCTAATTTGAAAGATAGAAAATAGTATCAGGATACAAATTCTCAATATATATATATATATATATATACAGGCGGTCCTCGGTTATCCGACACAATGTGTTACTCAAAATGGCGTTGTAAAGCGAAACGTCTTAAAGCGAAACACGTTTTCCCATAGGAACACTGTTTAAATTAAAGGTTCCGTTCCTGAAGGCCTTTTTAACACTAAAATACACCAAATATTTTATGCCGGCAATAAGATATGCAGCACACACATAAATTATATAGTGTATATACTGTATTATATATATAATATATTATATAGTATAATATAATATTATATAGTATAATATTATATATATACGCTCTTACGTTGTTTATGTGAATGTGTATATATATATATATATACACACATACACAACGTTGCAAAGCGTCTTAATAGCGTTGGATAAGCCATTTTGGCGTTGTAAAAATGAATATAGGTATGCATTGCATAGCGTTGGATAAGCCATTCGTTGTAAAGCGAAGCGTTGTAAAACGAGGACTGCCTGTATGTATGAAAAAAAAAAAAAAAACAGGCGCACACCTAGTGCATTAATGTAATAACATATAGTTTATGGAACATAAAATCAAGCAAATGCCCACTCACAAGAGTACTGTAATAAAAAGCATGTATGAGATTGGCAGCAACTCTCATGTGCCAGCAACGCGGTCCTCTCCGTCCGGCTCGAGGCAGCAGCGTCCTCCCGTGGCCCTCCTTCGTGTGACCAGATAGCCGGAAATAGAGTCCTTCCAGTTAGGTGTTCTGTATAAGGAGTCCCTCCGGGAACCAGCAGTTAGAAAGTCTATGTGCCGGTAACAATATCACGGGAGACGCAGGAACCATCGTATCACTTCCAGTAGTACCAGAGTTCATGGGCAAATGACAGCCTCAATCAGACCACGCCCTACGCGTTTCGTCATCGATGATGACACCCACTAGACGCCCCTTCACAGTATATATATAGGGAGGTATTTGCATACATTAATTAATTAGTTAAACAATCAATTCACAATTAACAATTTTAATCACATAATGTTATGAGGACCCAATTGAGCTATTAGAGAATAAGTCCAAAATAGGACATAGAGGGATATTGCATTTGATTGGAATTAAATAAATAAAAAACTTTTATCAATAAGTGAACTATTCTTTATATATAATTAGCCATCAATTAATTTGACAGCTATTATTCCGAATCGCAAATGAGGAAAAAGGAATTTAAAAGGAATAAATGTATATTAATAGAAAAAGAATATCTAAAAAAATTTTTTTATAATATTTGTATTATGTACAAATTCAATATGTATCGTAGGCCTCAATTGGTAACCAAAATCTGAATGACATCAGTTTTAACTGTTTAAATAGACCCGTAACTTTTCAGAATCTGGAGAAGAAAATTACTTATAGCTATAGAAACACTGTAGTAGTATATTTAAATCAATAGTATTAGCCACATCCTAATGGCTAATACTATTGATTTAAATATACTACTACAGTGTTTCTTCTCCAGATTCTGAAAAGTCATTCAGATCTGTCATTCATCGATGACGAAAAGCGTAGGGCGTGGTCTGATTGAGGCTGTCATTTGCCCATGAACTCTGGTACTACTGGAAGTGATACGTTGGTTCCTGCGTCTCCCGTGATATTGTTACCGGCACATAGACTTTCTAACTGCTGGTTCCTGGAGGGACTTTTTATACAGAACACCTAACTGGAAGGACTCTATTTCCGGCTATCCGGTCACACGAAGGAGGGCCACGGGAGGACGCTGCTGCCTCGAGCCGGAGGGATAGGACTGCGTTGCTGGCACATGAGAGCCAATCTCATACATGCTTTTTATTACAATACTCTTGTGAGTGGGCATTTGCTTGATTTTATGTTCCATAAACTATATGTTATTACGTTAATGCACTAGGTGTGCGCCTGTTTTTATATTTTTTTCACAGATTTGGTCAGGGAGTAGTGATCCCTTTGAAACGGGCTGCAAACACCTAGATGCTATTGACATTGGAACAGGACTTTGTTTTTTCAGAGGTTTTTTAAAGGTTTTTTTTTTTATTCATTCATTTTTTAAAGAATTTTTATTTAGTGTATTCATACATTTTGTATATTTTTTATTATAATTATTTACTTATTCATCATTTTTAGTATTGTGTTTAATTAATTAATTTATATTTCACCTTATCTCTTTTGAGATCACAGGTTCTTAGTTTTGTGTATTTGCCATCATCGCACCGCCCCACTAGACACATTCATGGTAGGGTTAATTAGTTTTTCATTATAATAGCTTATGTTTAGGGTATATTAGAGGTGCTACTTCATTATTTTCTGTTTTTTTGGTCTACATATATATATATATATATATATATATATATATATATATATACATATATATGTATATATATATATATATATATATATATATATATATATATATATATATATATATATATATATATATATATATACACATACATACATACATACATACATACATACATACATACACTGGAAATGTGCAGGATACTCAATATCTATCAAACACCTTGGTCTATCAGTCCAAACAACTATACTGTATATAAATCATGTAAATTCAAATCACACAAATCTGTGGGTTTTCACGATACAACTTTGGAAAAAGTGATTTAAATGTACTTTTACTTGTCTGCTGTGTTTGGCGCCAGTTACTTAGTTTTAAGACAGCGAACTGCTTCTAATATTTCATTTAAATGTACAGGGTTTTCTTAGTGTCATACAGTAATTTGACAAAGTATGATAAGCTTACCCGATAAGTCAAGGTACCCCCAAATCAGTCCAAACTTCTAATGTCATTATTTTTACCATGTCCTCTTGGCTGAATAACTCCTGATTCTCTCCTTGCGGATTTAAATCTGTTATATACCTGGACATTAGCAGATCACCTGGAAAGATCATGGTTTTAGCTCCTCATCTACCGGGAGATCTGCTAATGGCAATGTATAGAAAATGTTTCCGTTTCTATGTCAGAGACTCTTGTTCCATAAAAACGAAAGAAAACACGAGGAAATTAGTTTAGAGAACATAGTAAAAAAAGAATTATATTGGAAAGTGGTTCTTGCCTGACCTGGGGTTACTCTGACGCGGTGGGTAGCTTATTATACAGTATTTGGGCCAAATTATGCAACATAAACCTAATTGTCAATGAAATATTAGACTTTAAGATGTGCAGACTTTTATACAGCTTAATAAAAAAGGGTTATAATGATTTAATGTTGGCTTTTAGTGACTGGATGTGTTTTGATCTGGTGTTTTTTGCTTAAAGAAGTTAGCGTAGGACTACCAACATCCTTATACAGGCAGTCCTCGGTTATCCATCGGAATCCGTTCTGGAAGTAGCGTTGGATAGTGAAACCGTTGTAAAGTGAGCCCCATGTTAATCAGTGGCGGTGAGCGTTGGATAACGCATTCCGGCGTTGGATAATGCATTCCGGCATCGGAAAACGGCCCATAGAGTTGCATTGTAAAGCGTTGGATATGTCATTCATTGTAAAGTGAAACGTTGGATAGCGAGAATACCTCATTTTCTCAGCATGAACCCTGTTTCTAGTGTTCCCTTTGCCAAGCTTGCTCAGGTGGGTGATTAAAGTTTGAAGCAGGTACACTCTGTACCTTACTCCCCTTCTTGCAACCCTCAGTTCCTGCCAGATCTCATTAAATATCCCCATTTCATTAATACCCAGAATGTAATAATCAGAAACATTACAGAGCGGTTAGTGGAGTACTGTGACACTGGCTTGTAACCATAGAAACCACGGCTCTAACCTTTGCTTAAATGTGTAACTAAGAGGAAACTTATAAAATGTGTGGACTGGTAATGCTATTTTTTTTGTTTGATATCTGGTGATAGGGGAACATTCATATTATGTGTTAGCTCTTGGAGCAATTCCTTCGATGTCTAGTTAAATCTCCGCTCTAGTTTGCCTTGCTTCTAGTGGAATGACGTAAATGAGATTAGAACTGATCTACAGTACCTATTGAATTTCCACCAATATAAAGTAATCCTGAGTATTACTGCACATTTACCGCTGTCCAAAGCTTACCGACCTTTGCGCACAGAGATGCCATAACTACAGCCTCTGAGACCATTCTCATGCCCATGAAGGGATCATCTGAACAATAATATAGGGCATGAATGGCCAACTCCAGTCCTCGAGGGCCACCAACAGGTCAGGTTCTTAGGATATTCCTGCTTCAGCACAGGTGGCTCAATCAGTGGTTCAGTCAAAGACTGAGCCAGATTGAGCACCTGTGCTGAAGTACAGATATCCTGAGAACCTGGTGGTGGCTCTCGAGGACTGGAGTTGGCCACTCCTATGATAGATAATTCAGGATATTATTCAGTCGTTGACTGAGCCACTGATTTAGCCACCTGTGCTAAAGCAGGGATATTCTTAAAACCTGACTTATTAGTGGCCCTTGAAGATGGGAGTTGGCAACTCCTGATATACATAGGGGAAGGAAGCCCATCCCTTGCCCACAGGAAGCAATCGTGATAGCAGTGGGCATCTTCTCTGCTCTCAGTGACTGTAACCACTGCAAACAGATGCTGGAGACTTGCTGAATCGACCACTGTGTCTTGGTCTTGTAGAAGTGAATAATGGGCTAACATGAGCATTCTTCATTGATACAGCTGTATATGAGTTTTTGACATCCCACCAATATAACTTTGCTTACAGTTACAACCCTGACCCTGAATGGGAGGGGGAGGGATGCTCTTTGACAATCTTGTCTTATGCTTCTTCTCCCCTCTGACCAGGTAATCAAGTTTTACTAATGGTCACTCTATATCTAAGGCTGCGATTATAGTAGGCGCGATGGTGCGTGCGATTTCTCACGCTGTGAGAACAAAGTGCAGCAGCTGATAGGAGCCGCCATAGTACGCACAAGCGCGATGCAGAGCGACCGCGCGGCAGATTTGTCAACCCACAAACCATTTTATTTTTCCGTGCGCCAGCCGCTACACGGCCAAGCCACCTGAGCGGTTCAGCCAATGAGGGCGCACCAGCCCGGCGACGCGACCACCACGCCCCCCCAATCACCTCCAGCTCAGTTCACCCATCGCTCGGGTGACAGGCGCGCACGACACCATGTGCTCCGTCACACATGCGTGCGCCTACTATAATCTCAGCCTAAAGGACCTCTTAGGAGAGGGCAGCATCAGAATGCATCAATATTAGAGATCGGCGAAACTGTCAAAATCCATTTCGCGGAATTTTCCCCGAGCTTTCCATTCAAAATCCGTTCCACGGTGTAAAATCCATCAACATATTGTTCCAGTTTCAATCCGTGATTAATACAAATTCGCCATTGGATACAATCCGCTGGTGGATTTTAAGACTCCGATCCACGGATTTGAATCCGTGGTGATAAAAAACTAAATCTGAAAAAAGGTGAAAAGGCGTATCGCCCTTTTTGAGACGGATTTGCGGAAATCCACGGACCAATGGAACCGTACGATATGCGGTGAATCCAAATCCGCCCCCAAAAAGGTGCCCGTCTCTTATTAATATGGAGGTGTCAGATACACCCTAAACATCCTTATCAGAATAAACACTTACAATAATTTAAAAATATAATCGTGTTTTTTGTTAGAAAAAAGTGCGGCCAGATCCCTAAACCAAGAAAAATGAGTTACAGTATCTTCAATTAATACAGTGTGGTGTGAAAAGTACTGTCCATCTCTTCTGCTTAGTATTCCAGTATTTCACAATCACTATACAGATGTTCTTGTTGCTCCCTAAAACAAAATACTGGAACTAAAAACAGTGCCCCATAAAACAAAGCAATTTTCCCCCCCATGTTTATTTAACAGATTTTCATAAAAGCCATTTTATATGGTATGAAACGAGGAAGGAACATCAAAATAAAAACAGTAGCAGGGATTAGGGAAAGGGAGAATTTCAGAGAAGACCCCATTACAGATATTAATCCAGAATACTAAATGGAAGCATTATACAAATCGCTGTGAGAAAACATGAACAGCAAACAGCGAATGTTTGCTGTTAAACATTAATTATATGCAGCGGCGGTGGGGAGGCTTAGAGAACACGGTGAGAATAGAAACAGTTCTGTTTAAACACTCACTGACAAAGCTGGCAGTGTATATTCTGGGGGAAAACAACTCCTATTTATGGTATAGTATCAAGAGTTATTCATACATTAACTTCCATCCAAATAATTAAAGCTACTGTATTGTTATCTATACATCCCCCCTGCTTCTTACGATATTCATCATAGACTTTATAATGACTCTAGGTGCCCCTTTAAGGGTAATTCTTAGAACCCCCCCCCTTCTCCTTCCCACCTCCTTTCCCCCTCTCCTTCTCTTCCACCCCATCTCCCCCTCCACCCTCTCCTTCCCCCTCTTCTCTCCTCCCCCCTCCCCTATCTCCTTTCCCCCATCCCCAGACAGGTCCACAAACCTGCTTTTCCCCATTATCTCATCATATAATTCTTCCACTGCAGCGGGGAATTCTGGGTAATGACATGCAAATGAGCACTCGCAGTACTGTATGTCACTTTTTGTATAGAAAAACGTAGCAGTCCAAACAAGAACCCAGGCTATGATGTGGGTATTTAATAATGTAGAGAAGTATTGTCTCATGGAGCCTGCTATCTTTAATATAACCCAGAAAAAAGGCATTATGATAAACTGTCAATGTTTCAGCACCAAAATGAATGCGTTTTGGACGTTCTGAAAAAAAAAGGCATGTTGGTTATTGTGACGGTGAGGGGGTAACCAGGCAATCAATAAAGGTATTATGCCCGGCTGTTACCTCTGATCCATATTTGGGGTTTTAGAATGTCAGCTCTTGAACCTGTTTGTTGTACATGCAATGTATGTAAATGCGACAATAAAGAATTTTCGGTGTTTACCTTTTCAGGTGTGAAAGCAAGCAGAGATTGATGGGCTATGAGTTTCAAGGGGAGGTTTTACAGAGAAAGTTTTGTCAGAATGTGTCTAGGTAGTGGGATTCCAGAGTTGCTGGATACCCCTCAAAATGTACCCGGGAATCAGGTAGGATTCTCGGATACATTGAGACACATTGAGACACATTGCTCCGGCAAAAAAGGCTATGCAGATTTTAAAAGTCTAAGTCAAGTTTGCAGTGTGTAAGGGATATGGCTAGTGGGAATAACAGTAAAGAGTCTCATTCTATCTCTCATAACCAGAAGACTTAGACAATAAAAGGGTAAAGTATATTTTATTAAACGGGTATGTTTAACATGTATTATTCTTGTGCACTGTAATATAAGCTGGGACTTTCAAAGCCGGTATTCTGAGTGAGCCAGGTGGCTACCAAACTGTGGTGCCACTGTGTCTACTCGAAGTCCAGACTTCAAAGCCACAGATGCTGCCAGAGGTGTGAAGAACATTTGGGCAGGATGGCTAGGTGAAGTACCCACGTCCTGGGATCAATGCAAGCCGTTCCGGCTAGCATTCGCCTTCCCAGACCGGGAGGCACGTAGCCCTGCTGGTGGCTTCTGCATAACAAGTGGCTAAGGTGGCAACCTCGCGCATGCCCTTGTTCCATTCAGAAGATCCGCTTGCCCGGCTTCAGAAGACTGGCAGCCATCGGATTGGCTGGTTGGAAAGTTCCCATGCTGGGATTGGCTGTAGTATTTTGTGAATGGACTCCAAAATACTATAAGAAACTCTGCAGCCAATCCGGACGAGAGATTCTAAGCGCCAAGACAGCAGCGGCAAATTCAAAATCCCCAAAAGATGCTCTGAGAGAAATACCAGCGAGCCGGCTTCAGAGATTTCAAGGCGAGAGATTTTTCGGGGCCAAGTTCTGAAAATAGAACCTAGCGGTTACGGCTGGGATTGCAAGCCCGAAAAGAATACCAGGATGTTTGGTACTATCTCCCAGTCAAGGGATTTTGGCAGCTCTGGAGCAGATACAGCGGTGGCGTCAGGAACTTCATGTCGATTTGAGTTCCTGGACATTGCGGGCCAAATACTGGTCAACCTAAAGACCTTGTTTTAAGGGCTGTTCCACCTAGGAAATGCTAGTTTTGCAGCCCAGACCCCCAGTAAGTGTTGTTTTCTTCTGTATTTTGTAATCCACTGTGTGTACGTCTGTTTCAATGGAATAAATGACAATTTGTTTTACTATTTGGTTTTGCTCAGTGATACAATCCCAGTATAAAGGTGTAAATGCCTGGTCGCCCGTGACAGTTATGCAATAATTAAAACCACATTGTTTCTGCACATAGCTTCAGAAAAGTATTCAATTGAATTGGAGAAACTCTCCTCTTAATTAAGGCATGGATGCATGAATGAATGGGTGGGTAAATGTAAGAGAGAATAATTCATTGTTGACTGAAAGAATGAATGAATAATTAATTAAAGAGTTAATTAATTAACGAAATACAAGTTTTCCAACATGTAGCACATGTTTAGGGTTACCGTCACTAAATTCAGACAATAGCTAGGGGTTGTTAACTCCCGCTGCAGTGACCCGGGGTTAACCATCTGTTGACGGTGTGTTCAAGATTTCCAAGTTTACTGTTAAGCCCCTGAAAATTCTGCCACGCACGACATCGTAAAAATCTTCCATTGTCTTGAAAATCAGACGTTTCAAGCGCTGCATATCTTTCTTACAGAAAACAGTAACAGACACGGTAAGCAGCGGCTTGTTACAATACAAAACGGTGCTCTTCTAAATACATGAATAATTCTTTAAGTGGGGGAAAAGGACAAACTAAAAATAAGAATAATAACACAGCAATTATCCCACCTGTGATAAGTACCTAGGAGGAAACCATGCAGAATCCAGGACCATTGTTGTTGTTATAATGCAGAGTATATAGGGAAATGGTGCGTATAAACATAAAATGTATCTTTTTTATGAGGCTGTTGATGTTGATTGTACTTGTCTTATTTTTAATCCGTTTTCTTCTTTCGATCTTTACATTAAGATGTCATTTGCCTCAAACCAATCAATGATTAGTTCTTGTGTCAAACAGGGCAGTGCAGTCTTCAGTCGTGTTTTGTGCTATCGAGGATATAGTCCATTTAATTTTTTATTCCATTAGGTCCATTCCATATATTCATGAATAATGCATTTAGGATATACACGTTTTTACATTCTGCAAATTCTACCAATCTGTCTGTTCATTCATGTTGCAGTAATCCTACCAAATGATTCTTTGTCTTTGCAGTGAAGTCTCCTGCATTGTCATGAGCTCGATCCATAAATCCATAGCTTTAGTATACCAAGACAACTGCTAACGAACCAGAGCCATCAAGCCATTCCACTATATTTTCTATCAGCAAACCCAACCCTGTGTTGGTGTTTGAACAGGACTGAGCGGAAGTGAGGAGATCACACCAGAATAGGAAAAGCCTGAAGCCAGTTGGAAAATGTCTGGGGGAATAATATTTTTTTCAACATCATCCTTCTTAGCCTAGCCTTTCTTACTGAACCTTGCTAGCACCTCCTTATAAGCAGGCAGTAAAGACAACATTTTCGACATACTCCCCACCCCAGCTGGCAAATACGTCACCAGTCCACTGGGGTAACATGTATAAGCATTCTTAAAGGAAACGTAGAGAAGTTCGCTACTGTAGCCACTCCGCCTGGCCCGGCAGGGGAAGGACTGACCCCTACTGCAAAACAACCCCCAACCACATGCTGCCACAACCCGGGGAGGCAAAGTAGACCCAGGCATGAGACATTGGACCTCTTTAGGGGCCCTCTAGTGCCGCCAGTACACCCCTGGGACGTGCTTCTTCCTTATAATCAAGACACAATTCGGACCAGAATACTGAAACTGAGTGCACTCCTGTAGTAGCAGCTCCTCCGGACTGCGCTGATGAATTTGACTTTATCCCAGTGTCTGCAGATGAGGTTACACAGAAGCTAAGAGAGGGGATACTCTCTAACAATACCCACCGCAAACATTTTCCCTACGCCTAGTAAGTAGGGTTTATACTCATTGGAGGAGATTACAATTGGATACTACTGTGGACATTAGTTCCATTTGTTCTTTTAATATGTTTTAAATAAATTAGCTTTTTTTCTATTTTCACTCACCTGTCATTTCTCTGAGGCTTCTACTTAGCATTACATTCGTTCCTGTGTATTACCATACAGTATTATGCTATGCGTTTTCTTTTATTTCATGTACCGGATATCCAATCATATTGAACTTCGTTGGGAACAACAAGAACATTTGTCTTTCATCTGAACCATCATATGGTTGTTTACCCACTCTTTTTAATTTTTTTTTTTTTTTTTTACCTTTTTTGACATTTTTGTCATAATCCATTGAGATTTTAGTATAAGGCACCAAATTTATTGTCTTTTGTTTTACACAGAAGCTAATAACACTAAAGTTAAATTACCAGTATGGGCCGAGCAAATTGCAATCAAAATTCCTATGTCTTAGTGCCCCTGTCATTGCTAAACCAATTTCCTTCTTAATCTACTTTATTTTGTTGTCTTTTCATATCCCTAGGGCCTGTAAGACTGCCAGAGTCATTGAGTTTTCCAAAGTGGTGATAAAAACTTTGTCTCCAACAACAGACCTATCTCTATTCTGCCTTTAATATCCAAAGTCGTGAAAAATGTGTTCATTTCCAACTAAGCAATTTTTTATTAGAAGTCATATTTTCTTAGTCTGAGACTGGCTTCCACCCAAATCACTCCACCGTAACAACCCTTAAAAAAAATACAATGAGATCCAGTGTGGAATGGATCATGGACAGTTCACTGGGGCAATATTCCTAGATTTTGCCAAGGCTTTCGATACTGTTAATCACATGATCATGTACACAAAGTACAGTGCTCTGCAATTGGACCACATGCTCTTAACTGGTTTTACTCTTATTTACCAGAAAAATCCCAATATATGTATCTTGGGCTCCAACTCTAACCACTTGGATATTACCTTTGGGGTCCCCCCCAAGACTCTATTCTGGGGCCCTTTCTCTTTTCTGCCTTTATTGACCCGCCCACAGTTAGTAACACAGCACCTGTATGCTGATGATACTCTTACATACACACACCTCCAGCCACTGCCACCGTGAAAATGTTCTGCACTCTGATTTCTGAAAGCTTAAAGGCTCAAATCACACTTTTATTTAAACACTGACAAAACAGTAACCATGGTTTTTGGGACAAAGGTTAAACTGCTTAAGCTTCCAATGACTGAGTTACTGATTAGAGCAAAGACTAACACTAAGCAAGCCTCAGTTACTGTACCAGATTTTAATATTTGGGTAGTTTGCTAGACTCCGACCTAATGTTTGGTTTAAATATTGACATGCGGACATCAAAAGTCTATACCAAACTGGGCACACTTTATAAAAATAAAATGTAGCCTAACTTCCATGGTCAGGAGACAGAAAGCACATTGCACAACAGATGCTAATGCCAATGATTGAATATGGGGATGTTGTGTATGGTAGAACACCCCAAATAACGCAATATTCTATGTTATTTAATATCCTGATTTGTCCTACTATAAAATACATTACATAACTACCCCATTGCAATATGCTAACGGGACTAAGTTGGCTGTCCCTAGAGTCCAGACAAAGATATATATTTCCTGTCTAACTTTCAAATAGTGTCTGGATACGTTGCCAAATTTTCTGAGGAGGCTTCATACTCATACGGTACACAGAAGTCTAAGAGCCGTCTCCAGCAGTCGGCTTACGATTCCAAAGTGCAATAACAAAACCGGTTGCTCTTCTGTTTCCTAATTGAGCTTTTTATCCAAGTTTGCAATGCCTGGATAATTTGCACTTTTTTTTCCCCCAAAGAAAGCTTTGCACAATTTTTAAAGTGAGCAATCAGTTTGCCCAGTAAAAGACAAACTCAATTCCATTTCCCGGTGAATTTCACCAGTTTTTCTAGAAGTTAGACAAGTTCGAGTCAACTTCGCTGGAATTCAGATAAGTTCTAGGCTCATTTCTAGAACTTTTTGGGTTAGTTTTCACGAACATTAGAATTTTATAAGAAGTTTAAGCGAAACAGCGGTGAGATGAATCTTGGCAAATTGTTACATTTCTATTGCCAGCACCTCACTTACTCATATCAGTCTCTCAAAACCACCATCTACTTAATATCTTTCAAGACTTCTGCTTTTTCTCACATGAAACATGTTTGTAACTGTAATATCTAATGTTGTCATCACAATATTCTGTACCCAAGGACATATTTGAAAACGAGAGCTAACTATTTTTCCTGGTGAAATATGTATAAATAAATGCAAATCATTCTCATTGAAACCAGTGGGATTTTCTTGACTATTACATTTAGTGCATTGTTTTTGTACCAGTTTTGCCCTGGTTTCATAGCCGGGAGACTTTGCTAAATAACCCCTTTGCCCGTCCTGATTGTAAATGTACAGTAGCAACGTGAGAAGTTTACTTGGTTTTGTAGACTAGCTAAAACGGGTAGTAAAAAGCACCCAAACGCCCATTTAACAAGTCAAAAACAAGGGCAATCCATCTTCAGACCAAAGTGTACTAATGACAGTGACATGTTTAAGAGGTCACGTCTGGATGATTGATGACTTTTTTTTTTACCAAATCTGACACCCATTTTTTAAAAACAACTTTTTAAAGTTTCTTTGTAAACATGGTAAGCTGTTTGGGAGGGTTTCGTTGGTTCCCTCTGAATGCTGTCAGTCAACAACTGCACTTGTCTTATACGGACCAGGCAGATTAAGGGTAAAGAAAAACATTCAGTGGCCCCTTCGAAAATCAGTTTGAATTCCAGAAAAACAAAAGCAACTATGTATAAAGTGTCACTCTTCATGATTTTGTCATAAAACGAACGCACAGAAGAATAGCAAATGAGTTCATCTCCATTCTCTAATGCAGGGGTGGCCAACTCCAGTCCTCAAGAGCCATCAACTCCAGTCCTCAAGAGCCACCAGCTCAAGTCCTCAAGAGCCACCAGCTCCAGTCCTCAAGAGCCACCAGCTCCAGTCCTCAAGAGTCACCAACTCCAGTCCTCAAGAGTCACCAACTCCAGTCCTCAAGAGCCACCAACTCCAGTCCCCAAGAGCCACCAACTCCAGTCCTCAAGGACCACCAGCTCAAGTCCTCAAGAGCCACCAAGTCCAGTCCTCAAGGACCACCAAGTCCAGTCCTCAAGGGCCATGAACTCTACTCCTCAAGGACAACCAACTCCAGTCCTCAAGGACCACAAACTCTAGTCCTCAAGAGCCAACAACTCCAGTCCTCAAGGACCATCAACTCTAGTCCTCAAGAGCCAACAACTCCAGTCCTCAAGGACCACCAACTCCAATCCTCAAGGACCACAAGCTCCAGTCCTCGAGAGCCACCAACAGGTCAGGTTTGAAGGATATCCCTGCTTCAGCAGAGGTGGGGCAGTCTTCCACTGAGCTATTGATTGAGCCACCGGTGCTGAAGCAGGGATATCCTTCAAACCTGACCAGTTGGTTGTCATTGAGGACCGGAGCTGGCAACCCCTGTTCTAATGTGTAAATACAATATTTGTGTATTGTGGTGCGTGGGCTAGCATCTTTTTCACAAAGAAAAAAAGGATGGGGGAGGGGGGTTTAGAGGCGGAGTTTGGATGTTGTGTGTGGCGCATGTATGTAAATGGAAAAATATTTCACTACAAGTATGTGCCACTTCAGTGAGCCGCGTTTTTGTTGGTGTAAAAGAGAAACACAAGCTAGCACAAATATTTCTGAGCGAATCCATGTGTGTGAATATCGCCGCTCAGCTGACAATCCGTCAGCAGTTTATAGATTTGATGGACTATGCGTTTTATTAACGGCAAGATGAGGCTAACGCTAAGAGGGAAACAATTAATATGTATTCAGAATCCATGTACTTTGTAACAGGCTTTCATTAGGAAGTTATAAGATATTTATGGACGTATAATTTAACGCACTCCATGGAAGTACTAAGAAGATGCGTATCGGATAAGTACACGCATAATGATCAACAAAGGTGCTAACGATTTCAGGTAAGTACACATATTTTTAACTCGATTGACCCTTTCCTATTCTTGGTGAAAACACAAGTCTTTAGACATGTGGTAGTCAGGCTTAGTGCCCCAGCTGCGAGGGGAAACCGCGGAAAATGTCACCGCGGCATCCTTCGGCTGCAGGGATTAACACAGCGGGAGGTCCAATATGGACGGTCTAGGACATTTGGTAATGGATGTTTTGCCGTGAACAAATCTCCGTCGGTGTTTAACCGCTACTCACCTTGCCTCCGGGACCACTCGCCGCAAGCCACTTCGTCACCACGGTAAGTCCCTAACCATAGCCCTTACCCTAAAAAACCCTAATCTTAACCCCAAATACTAACACTACACCCTACCCTATAAACCTTAACCCCTTAGCCTACGCCCCTTAGGCTGAGGTCCCGTTGCACGCGTCCGCACGGCTGGCTTGCTTGCTGGCGGCGCGTGCAACTCGCTGTACCGCGATCTGCGGTCTACAGGGTGCTTTTCTTGGAGCGGGGGGGGCGTGGCCAAACGGGTCGGGGGGGGCGCGGCCATGACAGGAGGGGGCGCGGCCATGACGGAGGGGGGCGGGGTCCAAAACAAAGCAGGGCTCACAGCACTGCAGCAGCTCCACACACTAGCACACAATAGCTGGCTTGCCATTCGTTGAAGGGAGCCAGTCTATGATTGGCCCCTTCGCGTACCATGTGACGCGTTGCAGCAAGAGAACACCATTCTCTCGTGTCTCCTGCTGGCTACCGCGTCACAGCATGTAGCAAGTTAGAAGTGAGGAGGGACTGGGACCCGATCGTGAGTTCAAACAGGAATGGTAAGTTGAGCTCACGTCGCCGCCCGCGCACACGGGCGCAGCGGGTCCCAGCCCTTACTCTAATCTTAACCCTTAATACTAACACTACCCCGACCCTAAAAACCTTTATCCCTTACCCAACACCCCTCACTCGAATCTTTACACTTAATACTAACACTACCCCCTACCCAAAAAAACCTTATCCCCTTACCCTAAACACCTTACCCTTAACCCCATCCCTAAAAACCTAACCCCTTACCGTAAAACCCCCCAATACTAATGCTACACCCTACCCTATAAACCTTAACCCTTTACCCTACACACCTTACTCTAATCTTTACCCTTAATACTAACACTACCCCTACCCAAAAAACCTAAACCCCTTACCCTAAACCCCTTAACCTAAACCCCTTAACCTAATCCACTTACCCTAAAAACCTAGCCCCCCTGAAACCCCTATCCTTAATCCCTACCCTAATCGCTAAATGAACCCTTAAAATGACCCAACCCATGCGAAGCTGCTGGCGTTGGAGCGGCCGCGGCAGGGGGTCCCTCTGCGACGGGGACCTGGTCGCAGCGATACAGGAGAACGGATTCGCTGTGGGCCACCGCAGCTTTCACCCTCTCCAGCATTTTGCCTTTTTTGCCGTGGCTCCTGGGACAGTAAATTTCATTAGTACATATGTACATAGCCCCCCTTCTATTAGCATCTTTAGGCCGCGCTTACAGAGCCGGCGACGTTGCGACACAACAAATGTTTCGCTGGAAGTCAATTTGATTTTTCCGGCGACCGCAGCGTGACGTCACCGTCGCGTCGCTGTCGCTGGCACTATATGCGCAGCCTTAGAGTGGTTTATGGAAGCCAGTTCGACTGCTAAATTATTAGTTACAACAGTATGTTTTATATCGGGCTAAATGGGATTGCACCTTAAATTTTTGCATAGAATAAACACCCTCTTGCTAATTTGCATGAACTATCAGACAATTCCAAAACTGCTTTATCAGAGAGGAGCAGGAAACACGGACAGCAAAGTCTTCAGTAAGTTACACTGCAAAAATACCAACACAATGTCAAGCAATATGCCTGGGGTTTTGGCACTGCCTCCACTTTTTAGTGCTTATACACGACTCTCAAACACAATGACACTATAACTCATATCAATACTGTGGGGTTTATTCCATACAGAGCAATAGTACCGATTTGGCAATACTGCACGGAAAGTCCCAATCAAATTAAAAGGACGTTCCATGCGGTTGTGCTGAATCAGCACTCTCTTGCACTTTATTGATTACCCCCCTGTGCCTTTTACAAGCCAGGTTTAATGGAGCATATGTACTTGGGATCTGTGTGCTGTGAAGCTGTGATGAGGGTAGGGATAAAGCTGTAGGTTTAGATAGTCCCTCATGGAACTAATCACAGAGATATACTGTATGTAATGGGCTTATACAAGGCAGTTGAAGCCTGATTGAAAACAATCAATTAAATATAAGTAATGTATCAATCATTGTTGAATTTTAAAATGCCTGTGCTGCTTCTGTGATATATATACACACATACACACAGCATATATACGCATTTTTAAATTTAAAAATGCATGTGTTGTTTCTGTAACACACAAAACAAAACAAAACATACATATATATATATATGCAAATACAACTGTATGCTCATCTGCATGTCTTAGGCAGGTCTGCAACCCCGCCTTTCCCCTTCATCACCCAGCATACAGCACTTCCACTGCAGCAAGGGATTCTGGGAAATCACATGCAAATGAGCACACAGTGTCACTTTTTGCCTCAAAAACCATTTTTAACATGGTTCCCTATAGGCTTAAGCTTGCTGCATGGTCACAGTTTTGAGCACAGCCAGGGTTAAGGTGCATACCCAGAAAACCACCCACAGACAGCTTTTTCTTTTTTTTTTTTTTTTTTTGTAGCCCTGGAGGTGAAAAAGTGCTTCCACCTCAAAAACCGTGCTCATGGTCCAGTGAGACCAGGTGCTCAAAACTTGTGACAAAGTCCGCTCCGGAGAGTAGGCCAGTCCGTGCCATAAGCAGTCCTCTCCAGCCGAAGCCTTGGAGTCCTGCTGTTACATCAACGTCGTCATCCGAAGAATCCGACGTCCATCCTGTTCCCTCCTAGTGCAGCTGACGCCGCAGGAGGGTCCAAGTCTTTAGGGTGTTCGGCTGACGCCTACTAACCCACCGTAATCTTCCCCCGAAGGGATGGCGACTACTAGCCAGCACTCAGTCTTTGCTCTCCGGAGAGAGGGGTGACGATAACCCAACACGTAACAAAACCAATCCATAGTGCGAGTGCTCCAGTGCTCTGTGTGATGCAGTGCAGGAGGTGCTCAGACGTACAAACACAAAAAGAGTGTGCACGAGTGCACGCCCGGCCCCGTGCAAGGCCAGGCGAGTGAAAAAATAATTGGCTTGTCCCCTCAGCGGAAGGCAATAAGGGGGGCCAAGTGCGGGAAAAATAGGGGACGGTGCAAAATCGTAAGTGGAGGCCGGACGCCCAAAACGACCAACCACAGTGCAGCAAGTGATACTCCACCAGGTTTTCCATGCTTGGTGGTGCAAGATTAAAAATGCCCGGGCTACTTTGCATCCGCCTCCTCAGCCCATGACCAGAGGACGAAGTGATGCAACTAGGGCCATCCTTCACAGGTCAGACCCTACACTTGATCTTAGCCAAAAGGCCGAGAAGACAGCTGTTTCGACCTTGATGGGTCTCATCAGTGTGGGGTTGATTTTAACTGGGTATGTATGAGAGGCTATGGGATAGGCTATACCATAATACTGAGTTAAGTTATGGTGAGTAAAAAAAGTGACAAAAACCCTCCACAGGAAAGCAAATATGCAAATACAACTGTATGCTCATCTGCATGTCTTAGGCAGGTCTGCAACCCCACCTTTCCCCATAGGGAAAGCCTATAGGGAACCATGTTAAAAATGGTTTTTGAGGCAAAAAGTGACACTGTGTGCTCATTTGCATGTCATTTCCCAGAATCCCTTGCTGCAGTGGAAGTGCTGTATGCTGGGTGATGATGGGGAAAGGCGGGGTTGCAGACCTGCCTAAGACATGCAGATGAGCATACAGTTGTATTTGCATATTTGCTTTCCTGTGGAGGGTTTTTGTCACTTTTTTTACTCACCATAACTTAACTCAGAATTATGGTATAGCCTATCCCATAGCCTCTCATGCATACCCAGTTAAAATCAACCCCACACTGATGAGACCCATCAAGGTCGAAACAGCTGTCTGTGGGTGCCTTGGCCCTTTGGCTTAGATCAAGGCGATATGAATGCTCCTCTCGGCCTGCACAGCTATGACCAAATGCAGTACCATCCTATCTGGGGCTTCAGTAGGAAAGGTCTGTGGCAAGCATTTGGCCCTCTTGCTCGTTGAGAGGTGCTGTCCAGACCCCGGACCACAGAACCCCCTGAGCCTTCGGGCTAAGGGGGGATGGCATTCGAACAACCTGCCCTTCGGGGCTGGGGTGCACCCGCACAACCCTCGAAAGAGGGGAGATGATGCGAACTCCCTTGCGGGCCTCGGGCCAGAGGGAGGAAGAGACGGATGTCCTGAATCCTAATGGAGGAAGGCATCAATGTCCCTGGAGACCTAGGCTTTCGGGCTGAAACCTTCAGGGAAACTGTGCACTGAGGGCGGGTTTGACTTCGGTTGGACAATCCAAGGGCAAGCTCCCTATCCACTGAAGTGGACTGGGACCCGATGAGTGAGAGGGGCAACCCTCTCGGGAGGGGGAAAAAAAATAAAAATAAAAAGCTGTCTGTGGGTTGTTTTCTGGGTATGCACCTTAACCCTGGCTGTGCTCAAAGCTGTGACCATGCAGCAAGCTTAAGCCTATAGGGAACCATGTTAAAAATAGTTTTTGCGGCAAAAAGTGACACTGTGTGCTCATTTGCATGTCATTTCCCAGAATCCCTTGCTGCAGTGGAAGTACTGTATGCTGGGTGATGATGGGGAAAGGCGGGGTTGCAGACGTGCCGAAGACATGCAGATGAGCATACAGTTGTATTTGCATATTTGCTTTCCTGTGGAGGGTTTTTGTCACTTTTTTACTCACCATAACTTAACTCAGTATTATGATAGATTAGATAGATAGATTAGATGCATTATGATAGATTAGATAGACTAGATAGACTAGATAGACTAGATAGACTAGATAGACTAGATAGACTAGATAGACTAGATAGACTAGATAGACTAGATAGATTAGATAGATGTACTCAATGTTGAAAATCAAAGTGTATTAGTGATAGCAAAAATACATCCAGAAACCCAACGTTTCGGTCCTACAGTATGGGACCTTCCTCAGGGGGTACAAAAAAAAAAAATATTCCAGGCAAAAGGTGAAACATTGTGTGCCCATTTGCATGTCATTTCCCAGAATACCTTGCTGCAGTGGGAGCACTGTATGCTAGGTGATAATGGTTGAAAGGTAGGGTTGTAGACCTGTCTAAGACATGCGAATGTGATATATATATATATATATACACATATAAAAAACAGGCGTATATATATATATATATATATAATCAAAAAATAAATAGATGATACCGTTCTGTGGCCATTTATTTTGATTATTGAAGCTCGGCTAACACGGTACTGATACCTCTACATATATATATATATGTTGTGACAAACAGCTTACTCCGGGGCTCCGTCGCTTGTCCGGGACTGTTAGAACACGGTCTTTTAGGGTAGGTTAAATGACGAGGCGTCACGTACTGTTCCTTTAAACAGGCTATTACTGGTTTATTCAGTCCCAGGCACTGAGACTGCCACAGTGCATACAACAGAAACAGATCAAAAACAAAAGATGCTCACCTGAGCGATAACTTAACTTAGATATCCCTGACTCAGGGTTGGAAGTGGCTTTTCCACTTCCAACAACAAAACAAGGTACTTTTGCAGTCTTAGACAAATGAACAGAATGATTGAACCTGTTTGGGGAAGAGGCTTCTCCCCTCTGTAGTTCAGCAGCCTTCCAGCCTCCAGGCTCTTGGGGAGAGGGGAGAGCAAACAGGAAATCAGTCTTACATACCTGATTTCTAATTAGCATGACAGGTGACAGAAATCAGGAAGCAGACAAACTCTGGTCTGGATCTCTCATCCCTCAGTTCCAGCGCTTGCCAAACTGTGGGATGGAGTGCATGTATTATAAGGCTGCACTCCCAGGCCAAACAGGTTAGAAACTGTTCAGTATCCTGGGAGCCCTATATATGGAATTTATTACCATCCCCTGGTTTCTGTCACAATATATATATATATATATATATATATATATATATATATATATATAAAAAATCAGGCGTATATATATATATATATATATATATATATATATATATATATATATATAAAAAATCAGGCGTATATATATATATATATATATATATATATATATATATATATATATATATAAACCTACCCAGTCTTGAAAATTGCAAAGCCAGTAGAAGAAACCTCAGATGATGAGACCCAAAAGGTCGAAACAGCTGTCTGTCTGTGAGTGGTTTGACTGGCTTTGCATCTAATCCCATGCTGTGCTTAAAAAGGGTTCCATGTAAAAATGGATTTCAGGCAAAAGGGTACACATTGTGTGTCCATTTGCATGTAATTTCCCAGAATCCCTTGCTGCAGTGGAAGCACTGTATGCTGGGTGATAACGATGAAAGACAGGGTTGCAGACCTGTCTAAGACATGTGAATGTGATTATATATATATAAAAAAAACAGGCGCACTCCTAGTGTATTAAAGTACAAAAAATATTTGATGGGACTATAACATATAAAAAGTTCACTCACAAACAGAGCATTATATCAAGCATTTCTGTGATATACTCAATCGCCATAGACTGCAGGGTTCCTTTGGTGCCTCCTCTGCTGTACCAGATCACTCTTCACGAGGATGATGTCATCACTCAGCGTCTCGTTGAAGGTTCCCTCCGGTAACAACACTCTCTGCTGGCACTGTCCAACATGAAACACTGCACACACCGCAGTCAGGGGGGAATCGGAAACCCAAAAGCAGTCCTCAATAGGCACACAGGTAGTCTCTCCGCTCGTGAGTAATAGCTAGAGTGCTCGCTACTTTAGGAAACGCCCTACGTGTTTCGTCACTAATGACTTCGTCAGGGGTATTCTATTGGTCACAGTAGTACATTTATATCCAGACAGACGTTGTGATTAACCAATGAGGATGATGGGAGGATTCCCTACATCACACATAGTTTAACCCTATTTCATTACCGGACAGCAGTGTTAGCCATTCTATATCATAAGGAAACATTATTTACTATGTAGATAAGACATTGAAGCATTACGAACAATATATACAAAATAAACACTACAAACTTTATATTTAAAGAGATACAATATACATCAGCAAATAAAAACCAACTTGCTAAGGTAAAAAGATGTATATATATATACACAATCACATTAATAATAACAACATATCAGATAATCATTGAATCTCCAAAGAGATAGCAATAGACGTAATGCTCTTGCCTAATTGGGAAAACCCAAGTTTTATCCACAATATTTCCATAAACAATAAACAATAAAATCCCAATATCAATGGGATCATGAACCAGAGGACCAGAAAGAAGAAGCAAGGACAGAAGAGATGGACGGGGCCACAACCCTTATATTAATATATATATACACATATATATCTATATATTACCATAAATTTATTTATAATGTATATCAAAAACTAATAGAAAATATATATATAAAGAATATATATATATATTTTAAATATTTATATACTTACTATTTTAATTTGTGTGTTGAATTGTTTATACATTATGTCTATATGGGCAAAAGGAGCACCAACAGCAAAACCAACTTTCTTAGAAGAGACACTAAACCATGAGGGGCAGGACTAAGCCTATCCAATCCAGATCTCAAAGATGTATCTCATTCTGGTTGGTACCATAACTCTAAACCACAGTACTGATATCAATACAATCATTCAATCCTTTTGGATATAAAGTACCTAATACATAAATCCAGTATGTCTCGCGTGTACATAATTTTATATATATATATATATATATATATATATATATATATATATATATATATATATATATATATATATGTAGAGGTATCTGTACCGTTTTAGCCGAGCGTAATAATCAAAAATGTATAGACAATACCGTTCTGCCGCTAACGAAATGCTTTTATGTGTGCGAGTTTTCAAGAAACACTGATACATCTTCTTCCGGGGATGTTACAATGGATAAAGCACACAAGGTCACAGTCACAGATACATTCCAGGATGCACTGTTTTTAAGTAAACCCTTTGCTTGCTTTATTCATTGTAGCACCGCCGGAAGAGATCAGTGTATCTTGAAAGCTCGCACAAATAAAAGCATTTTGTTAGCCACTGAACGGTATAGTCTATTCGTTTTTTCATATATATATATATATATATATACAGTGCGTATGGGTGAGATACTTATCCTCTATTCAGAGGTTCTACTGTCTGCAATGCTTTTAACCATTGTAAATTCAAGTTGCAAGTGGGTTGGATTTCTTTTCGCCGGCCTTATGTCTTTCCTTATTCTGACCTCTGTGACATTGATTGAGAAGTACAAAGCACTGAGGCTCTCTTCCTCGGTATAAAAGCATATTCTTTACTGGACTGAAAAGTCAAAACACCGTTGTTCAGAAGAGAGAAAAAGTATTCAGCAAAACATGTCACCTCAAGGCAAAGAGATGTGGGCGTGAGGCGTGAAACAGCTTATTTGTCCAATAAAGAACATGAAGAAGAGTGCCCCAATGATTTCCTCTGCTCAATCTCTATATGGTTGTGTAATGGGGGGCTCAACCCCAGTCCTAAAGCCCCCTTCCCCAGCAGGTCAGGTTTTCAGGACATCCCAACTTCAGCACTGGTGGATCATTCAGAGGCTCAGTCAAAGACTGAGCCTCTGATTGAGCCACCTGTGCTGAAGCAGGGACTGATTGAGCCACCTGAGCATGGCAAATGTATACAACAAAAGACAGGGGTGCCCAATGCTACATCCAATTGACAAAACATATATGGTAATAAGTATAAAGTTAAATTCTTCAATAATAATATTTTCTTGGTTATTTAGTTAAACCCTTTGGCCAAATCATCATAAGCCTGCATACCAACGTCAAGGTATAACCAAATTTGCAGGTCCTAACACTACACTGTGAACCCTTCCCTTTTACCTCTGTATGATGGGACAGAACCATAGTCGGTCCTGTCCATACAGCAAAATGAGAAAACCTCCCAAGTTAAACTAACTGTCCAATGAATGGAACTAAAATATTCCCAATCAAGAGGAACATGGCCTCAGAGCATATTGAATAGTGACATACACTATATAAAAGCAACTGATTTGTAGCAACTAACAAGGGAAGTGGGTTCAAAATAACAGCGGGGTTGAGATGAAAGGGGATATTTTTGCCCTCCACACATATATAGAAAATGTGTTTGGGGAACCAGGGGAGTGCCCGTGACGTGCACAATACTGGAATGATTTGAGCTGCACATCTCTCGGCTTCTCTCAGCTTCACTCCATCTTCCATAGCTTCATCTGGGTACTTGTGAAAGCTGAAAGTGACGGAGTACATTATTACAAGCTGCCAACAGCTGCAGGAACAGGGATTTTTTTTTATACAGATCTAACATAGCAGTACGAAATGTAGCGAGAAAGACTGAGACCTATTTAGCAGAGAACCCATTGACTTACAGTGTATCCCTCCCAAAACTCTCATCTATGCAAGGGGGAAGATACCTGTGAACACACCTGTGTGGTATAGAAGTGAATGGGTACTCTACTAAATAGGATTCTCGCTCAAATTTTGAGCAAAACATATCCAAGCTATTTTGCCCAAGTTTGCACATTGTTCTGTCTATGTGCTGTTCAAAAGATCAATAAAATAAAAACCTAAGAAGTCTAATTGATTCAAAATATATGTAGCCCTCCCCCCCTCCTTTAGAAACTACTAGTTTGTGCAAGGGGTTAAATGTGTGGGCTCATACTGTGTCAAGCCCCCTCCCCTCACATGGTGCTTGGGGATTTGGCAGAAACTAAGCCCCGCCCACTTTCGGCTTGATGATAGAACATCACCGATATAGTATATATACTAGAGAGAAGGTTCTGGAAGTTGGCGTTCCTTGGAGTCAGTAGTGGAAGAGACTCACTGTAGATATGTATATAAGTTATATGTATAGGTAAGAGAGTCATACTTGACCTGTCCTTGGTTATTTTTTTTATAGTCATGGAACATAACCCACTAAGATAGCGCCCGTGAAAGACAACCCTCAACAACACTGTGCGAATATACATGATGAAGCCTATTTCCTATAGAAGATCCGCAGATAGGGAACTGAGGCCATGGTAGGATTGGACCACACAGCCAGTCCGTAACTAACTTAGACCCAATAAGCTCGAAAGTGGCAGTCAGAGCCCGGAACTGGGATAATGTTTCCCTGAGAGATGGAGGGGAGTCGCAGACTGCCAGGGGCCTGACTGGGAGGATTCAGCATGGGACTTACCAATAGGAAGGACAGGGCCATTGAACTATTCATACAGAAGCTACAGCACCTCCTTATGTACTTGTCAAACCAATAACACTGTGTGTGCTGTGTGAAGCAAGTGGAATAACACCCTGCAGTTTGTAAAGCTTTATTTATTGTAAAATAAAGTATTTCAATTCAGTATGTGTCTGGCATTCTGGCAGGTGGCACAGTGAATATGTGTGTCCCTGTTCTGTTAAACCGTATCCATTTTTGTGCATATCCGTCATGTAGGACGAAAATGAGTGCATATACCTGTAGTAGCTCCCTCCCCCTGGCTTCCTTAAAAAGCAGACCAGTTCCTGGTTGACAGTTTAATATTCCTTGTGGAGTACACCTGAGGTACCTGTGAGATACACTAATAGCTACATTAGCTACATGTGTGAGAAATGGGCAGCAAGCAGTTCAAAAGGAGTATGTGACAGGATTACTCCCTATCAGCTGGTTTAGCTCACACCATTAGAGCTGTTGCCTAGAAAAGCAATGGTTGTCTGTTGTAGATTCGTTGCATCTGACTCCAATCCAGTCATTGGTTGGGATAGAAATTGTTTTAGAAAGTGTGGGGTAGAACTCATTTAAATATATTTTACATATTCATTATCATATCACTCAGGTGGACTTCTCTTTCAGCACAGACATGTCTCCCTAATTTTTTTGAAGGGATATATATATATATATAGAACTTGTGACTGCTAATAAAATTAGAAAGCTCTCTTGCAGATTTGCCTTTCAGAGAGTGATCAAAGGAACCACCCGTCTCTAGTGAAAAGCCCTCCAAAACAAGACTACCATAGCAAGCAAGGTCGGGTTGAAAAAAATCTGCATGCTATGGTTTTCATCATTTGTGTAAAGAAACAAGGTTTCACTCTTATCTGGATCTCCTAAAACCTAATCTTTCTAAATATTAAGCATTTAGTGTTTAATGCAACATTCCTGCATTCAATTATCATGTTTGCATTTAAACGATGCTTGCCCCTCCCCCCATCCCCCCTCCCCACCCTATTTGATTGCTTTAAGTATTGTTTAAGTGGGGCCTTAATTTATGAATGATTAGATTTAAATTATCTTCTTTTGTTCTGAGTGCAGAGGTTCTCAACTCCAGTCCTCAAGGCCCCCCAAACAAGTCAGGTTTTAAGAATATCCCAACACTGATTTGAGCCACCTGTGCTGAAGCAGGGATAGCCTTAAAACCTAACCTGTTGGCGAGTCTTGAGTTGAGAACCCCGGTAATAGTGTACACAGAGCTGTACGTACCAGACTCCATAATCAGCAAGACAATAAAAATGATGTGTCTCAAACGCTTGTTCTTTATCGAAGATTCTACACCACAAATTGAGTCCGAATTGGATCCCAATGGCGCGTCTGACTTATGAATTAATGTTGATGAACTCACCCAGCTTTAGTAATATTTTGTATCTGGTGTAGGTCACAGGCTCACAGCCAGGATACAAAGTGACAAATCTGAAGTGACATTTCAAGTGTGTTTTTGCCATGTCCTGTCTTGAGTGGCGCTGAATGCGTCAGTGAATATTGATTAGAAAAGCATTTTACAGCAAGACATTAAAAGTTTAAAAGGGAAAACAGAGTTTTAAGTGTGAAAGAGGCACAAGTTAAACTGATAGACTAATGCTTAATGTATTTAGCGCCTGTCCAAATGAATTATTAAAACCAACACTCAAATTCACTGAGGCTTTTCTGCCGTGATTGTACAATAGTATCAATCAGCAATGGTCGTGTGTGGCCTGAGAATGTTCCTTAAGATATATCCATAAATGTAAGAGGCGCTTTCTCAGGCAGAGATGGGCACATTTTATTTGCGGGTTTTAATCTGTCTCGAATCAGGCATTTCCTTTGGCTCATGGAATGGAGAGAGATAGAAATGAGCACATTGACTCGGAGCTATGCTAATGGCTATAAAAAGTATATTTAAATGCATTCTTTCACACACTTTCTAAAAGGATTTCCATACCAACTATATAGAGTTGATAAACCTAAGGCACCAAACTAATGACTGGAATGGTGTACTGGTGTCAGACCCAATAGGACTAGAACCCATAATCTTTGCTTTTCTAGGCCATAGCTCTAACAGTGTGAGCAAACCAGCTGATGGGTTTCACACTGTCTACTAACAGCATACCTCCAAGGGATATCTATTGTGTTGATTGTAAACTTGAAATGACTTCAAGCACAAAGTAATAATATTGTATGTACAGAGGGCTTTGAGTTACTGAGGCCAGGTGAGATTAAATAAAACACAGGTTTTCTGACATACACACAAGTAAAAACAAGGTGAAGCGCAGCAAATAAAGCAGATTGAGCCGAGAGAAAGTATTATAATAAAGTGATGCAGAGACTTGAGCAGTGGAGTAACTATATTTCTTTGGCCCCCATGCAATTTTTTTAAAGGACCCCTCAAATTATAAACGCATTATAAATCTAGAGTTTCCACTGGGGTCACCATATCAGTGGCCTTGCGACACACACACAAATAACCCCCTTCTGGACACACACAAATAACCCCCCCCCCTCTCCATGCGCATACACAGAAATACCCCCCTCCACACACACACAAAATAACCCTCCCTCCACACACACACACGCGCGCACACACACAAACCAACAAATAACCCTCCACACACATACACGCACACACAAATAACCCTTCCTCCACACACAAATAACCCCCCTCCACACACACACAAATACCCCCCCATACACATACACAAATAACCCTTTCTGCGCACACATACACACACACACAAATAACCTCCTACCCGCCTCGGGACACACACAAATAACCTCCCCACTGGATACACACACAAATAATCCCCACCCCCCCACACACACATAACGCCCCTCCACACACACACAAAATAACCCTCTCTATACACACATACACACACAAATAACCACCCCCCCTCTCTGTACACACACACACACAACCCCCCCCCCTCCACACACACACATACACACACACCCACACACACATACAAATAACCCCCCTCCACAGACACACACACAAATAACCCCCCTCCACAGACACACACACAAATAACCCCCCTCCACACACATATACACACACAAATAGACTTCCCTCCACACACACAAATAACCCCCCTCCACACACACACACAATAACTCTCTCTCAACAGAGACACACACACACACAAATACCCCCACCACACACACACACACACACACACACACACCTCCACACACACAAATAACCTCCTACCACACACACACACACACACACACACACACACACACACACACACACACACACACACACACACAAATAGCCTCCCTTCCACACACACAAATAACCCCTCTCCACCCACACACACACACACACACATACACAAAATCTAGGTTTGTTTTAGGTTTTACAAATCTAAAATGTTTTGGATCTGCTTTTGAAATGTAAGGTTCTGGTAGAGTATAGTGAGTTCTGATATCACACACTTGTTTTTTGGTGTCTGTAATAAAAAGAAAGCTGCAAATAGCATCAATTTTGTCCGAATACATCACCCTGTTTCCTGTTGCGTTGAGGGATGATCTCCTAATCCAGGGGGAGCTCACCTCCAGTCCTCAAGCCCCCACCGAAACAGGTCAGGTTTTTGAGGATAGCCCTGCCTCAGCACAGACTGAGCCTCTGATTGAGCCTCCTGTGCTGAATCACGGACTGATTGAGCCACCTGTGCTGAAGCAGGGATATCCAGAAAACCTGACCTGTTGGAGGGGGCTGAGGACTGGAGTTGAGCTCCCCTCTCCTAATCTACACAAAGCACAGCTCTTTTGCATGCAGTTAAGAAGTTGATGTGAGTTTGACCCACTTTTAGCACATGTACATGACCCAGCGGCGTAACTAGACATGTGTGGGCCCCCGGGCAAATTATTTTTCAGGGACCCATTATGTATAATATAATATATACACACACAATTTCACCCCACACACATACAATTTCACCCCACACACATACAATTCCCCCTCTACAATACAGTACCCCCCCCCCCCATACACAAATTAGAATAACCACCTACACGCACACTTCAATAACTCCCCTCCGCACACGCACACGCACACACAAGTAGTTGAAAAACACTGGTGTACAGTATACTGCACTGTAACTTCTTCTTTTAATACAGTAAACTATGGTCAAGTGTGTAAAGAATGACAAACTAAAAATGCTCTAATAAAAAGTACTGAGGTACACACAGCAGCACACTGAGACACTGAATCACACACATCATACTGACAGAGTAAACTGTAACTGACAAAATAACACACAAACACACACAGCATACTGACACACTAAAGCACACTGACAGACTGAAACACACACCGAAAATTGACACAAACACACAGCAAACTGACAAACAACCAACTGACACAAACTGACACACAGCATACCTTCCCACAGCAGCACATGGTAACTCCTCCCCCTGATGTCTCGGAGAGCAGGGGCGGGCAGAGATCTGCAGCTCTCTGCCTCAGTTCCGCCCCCAGCCTCTGCTGCCTGCTCTCTGCAACCCCCAATCCCCCCCCTCCTCTCACTGCTCACCACTCCAGCCGGCAAGTTGCTGTTAAGGTGCCCGGAGGAGGAAGGGGGCCCTGACTTCTGCGGTTGTCGGCTAGACTGCTGGGCCATATGTCTCAGCAAAGGAATGGAAGCAGTCACACGGTCTTTCTAAAGGTGCAGTTTATTGTGCCACCAAAGGTCCAACGTTTCGGCAATAGATTGCCTTTATCAAGGAGAGGGCCCTCTCCTTGATAAAGGCAATCTATTGCCGAAACGTTGGACCTTTGGTGGCACAATAAACTGCACCTTTAGAAAGACTGTGTGCCTGCTTCCATTCCTTTGCTCAAGTACCTCTGGGATGTCTGGACCTCCCTGGACACAGCGCACCGGCAGATAAGTACCCCCCTCCAGCACCTACCAGCGGTGTGCATGTGCTTCTATATGTGACCATATGTCTCGGCTCTCGCCCCTGTCGGCGACCCTGATTGAGCCCCCAAGAGCATTGGCCCCTGGGCTTTGCCCGGGCTATAGCTACGCCCCTGACATGACCCCTTCTGATTGGCTCAGACACCTCAACTTGTCAACATTTTGGAGTCTCCCGGTACCAGGGCAGCCTACGAATAGTTAACTCTTGCCTGGAGGATGCCAGAGCACTAATGAGCCCCCTTGGCTGGGCCCTTTAAATTGTCAATCTAAGGCGGCAGGGACTCTCCAGAGCTCAACCCCGGTAATTTCAGCTCTCGGGACCCCCTGCTTCTGGAGATATTTACCTACGAAGTAGGTTCCGGTAGCCACTCTCCTCCGTTACCAGGGTTCACAATATGGCCGCTTTTTAGATATCTCAAGCCATGTGGGCCAACCGGAAGCTGTGACATCATCTGTGCGGCTTCCTATTGGCCCATGTGACGCTGGAGCTTCAAGCTTGAAATCCCTGCTTGCTGAGCCAGAGCAGCTACCGTCACCTACTTCGGCGGTAAGAATCTCTGGTAGTAGGTGTTCCCTAGAGCTGAAAATAAAGGGGTTCAGCTCTGGAGACCCCCTGATTCAATTAAATATAATTTTAAAAAAAATACATTCCCTGGCTTGGATTACACCTTTAAAATCAGAAAGCCTCCACTGTTGGCTGTTCCTGGTCTGCAGACAGAGGTGTCTGTTTCCCTGATGTATCTTTTTGTACTGCTGGACTTTACACGACTGGACTTTGTCTAAGAAAAGCTATACTATACTGTATGTTATTCTGCTGCACTTTGGCTGAGAAAAAGCCTGTTTTTTTTTCCGTTGATGAACCTTGTCTAAATAAAAGCCTATGTTTATTTTTCCAACGCAAGTCTCCTGTTATTACCTCTGCGGGCATCTCTTACCTCTTCCATTATCACAGGAAGATTAATCCTATTAACAAAAATGGGATTTTTCCAACTTCTTTCTCACAGGAAACTGAAATATTGCCTTGCCCCTCAAATGCACCTCTGCCCCTGCTGACAATGAATGAAATACATACTGTATTACTCATGCTATTCCTCTCCTACCTCCCATGCAGGTGAATAGAGAGCAATCCGTGATCTGGTCACCAGTATAAGTAAAAGTATCGATAATGTTTTTATCTAGTGTGCAACAGGATCTGTGTCTGTCTCCCTTTAACTGCAATGGATTGCACTGAAAAAGCTGAGGGCATGGACACAAGCACATGGTATGGTATGCCTGATTTACTCAGCTCTGGGACCACTTATGCAGATGTCTCTTCCCATGTTCGCTTGATCCCAGCTGGAGCTCAGCAAGGCAGTAGCAGAATGTCATTACAATGGTGAGGGAGCAGTGACTGGAACCATTCAGTTCATCCTTTCACACATGTGCAGAAACTGCTAAAGTCTTCTATTGTTTGTTTCCTGCATAACTCATTGGGGTGGAAATGCCTGTGCTGGCCTAGTAACCTTTTACGGCGCTGTTATGAGGTACCCGGAATGGTATGGCGGTTGGCACGCTCGAGGCGCTATTGACATACCTGGAACGTCATGGGAAAAATGCTTGTTTTCTAGTGGATGATTGGGTGCAGCGGTCAGACAGATAAAAACAGGGGTGGACCCCCCTACACATCCACTAGGGGTGGTCCTGGAGCGACCACTAGATATGGGTGAATCCTGGATTTTCCCACACCCGAAATCCATTTTGCGGTGTAAAATCCGCAGTCGGATTTGGTCGGGGGTTTTAATTCGCGCCGATTCATCAAAATCTGCCATTGGATACAACCCATAGATTGATTCTCCACCACTGGATCGCTGAGTCGCAGGATTGGGTTCTACAAATCCGTCCACAGGTGGTGGAATCCACGGAGTGTATCGGTAATAATCATTTAAAAAAAGCAGCAAAACACGGTATCGCCCTTTTTGAGATTGACCCGCTGAAATCCGTGGACCAAAAGGATCACATTAGCGATCACATTACGGGCAGCATATGATACCGCCGGACCTCCAGCACTGAAAAGGTTAAGCAGCAAAGGAATTAATGATCCCTTTTTCTAAAGGGCGCTCTTTTTTAAAGGGAAATCCCGGGAGTGGATTGTGACGGCTTCATCCAGCTCTCAGTGACATTTCTGTAATCTGAATCACATCATTAATAGGGACACTCTATTTTTCTATTTTTCCGTTTAGAAGAAATGTTAAGACAACAATGGAGTGAAATAAAAATGGCACTTATGATATTTAATTAAAAATGCTGTCACTCTCAGTACATGTTTGCTATTGCACCAGGATGGGTTTTGTTTTCAAACTGCAGAACCCTTCAATAAAAAGCTATTTATTACAGTGCTGTTTTCGCCAAAACAGCAGCAGATGCTGTGTGAGCGAGCAGTATTTTTTTGGCGTTGCAATAATTTGAATTCACTAAGTGTCATTTACTACAGTAAACAAAAAAGCGCTGAAGCACATCAAATCTGACAAATGATTATTGCACAGGATACCTTCCATTCCCGTCCAAGTTACTGAGCCATGAGGTGGATTCTATTAAGGTGTCTTAAGGCTTAGCACTGCTTAGTAAAAAAGGGCCCTTTATCTGTAAAATGCAAGAACTATTTAATAATAATGCAGCCCATTATAAAATATGTCCGTGAATAAAGCCATTCAGTTAACCATGTCAATGTTGTAACAAGAGAATGTTTCTGGAAAGAACCTTTTAGAATAGATACACAGTAGATAGTTCCCACGTATGATCACGCAATACAGGGTACATTTGTGCTCATCAAGGCTCTTCAACTGGTCACCCGAGCAATACATCTGGAGTAGCCATTCAACGTTCTGCCCAAGTTCATTTTATTGGCGTTCCTACCGGACACACGGGAACTCATGTCTCTAAGGCAGGGTTGCTAAAACGCCAGTCCTCAAGCCCCCCAGACCCACCAACCGGCCAGGTTTTCAGGATATCCCTGCTTCAGCACAGGAAGCTCAATCAGTCCTTGCTTCAGAACAGGTGGCTTAATCAGTCCTTGCTTCAGCACAGGTGGCTTAATCAGTCCCAGCTTCAGCACAGGTGGCTTAATCAGTCCTTGCTTCAGCACAGGTGGCTTAATAAGTCCCAGCTTCAACACAGGTGGCTCAATCAGTCCCCGCTTCAACACAGGTGGCTCAATCAGTCCCCGCTTCAACACAGGTGGCTTAATCAGTCCTTGCTTCAGTACAGATGGCGTAATCAGTCTCAGCTTCAGCCCAGGTGGCTCAATCAGTCCCTGCTTCAGCACAGGTGGTCAATCTTCGGCACAGGTGGTCAATCTTCGACTGAGCCTCTGATTGACCCACCTGATGCTGAGATATCCTGAAAACCTGAGCTGTTGGAGGTGTTGAGGAATGCAGTTGAGCACCCCTGCTCTAAGTGACCCTGTTACTGTATGCACAGTGCACTGAGGGTCTGAGGCCTCGCCAGTACAATCAGCTCATAGTAAAAGCGTGTTAGTCGCGGATGATCGTGTACATTTATACCTAGAGAATCTATTTCCTGTACTCCAGGGGAATGTTGGTAGCACGGCATAAACTCTGAATGTGGCAATTTAGACACATACAGTAATCAATACATTTGCACTTTCAAAACAGCCTCCGGCTACAAGCATTTGTTGAAAATAGGCACAACAGAACCTGTAGAAATAAAATAGCAGCACAGTCATTTAAGGGGTTAATGCCGGGGTGCTCAACTCCAGTTCTCAAGTCCCCCTCCCCCCCCAACAGATCAGGTTTTTAGGATATCCCAGCTTCAGCACAGGTGGAGCATTCTGATTGATCCAATTGTGCTGAAGCAGGGACTGATTTAGCCCCCTGTGCTGAAGCAGGGACAGATTGGCCCACCAGTGCTGAAGCAGGGACTGATTGAGATCTGTGCTGAAGCAGGGACAGATTGAGCCACCTGTGCTGAAGCAGAGACTGATTGAGCCACCTGTGCTGAAGCTGGGATATCCTGAAAACCTGACCTGTTGGGTCTTGAGTACTAGATTTGAGCACCCCTGGTATAAGGTCTCAAACATTAGTTAAAGTTATGCTCAAACCCATGTAACATTAGCAGAAATATAACTGCACATACTGTACTAAGTGGGGCTTTAGACATTAGTTTATGGAGCAATCCCAGCAATATCCCACATGTGGGTGTTTTTTTTTGTTTTGTTTTTTTTTTTTAATAAATCGGTTCTCTGGTATTAGATAATACTTACTACTTTTTAAAATTTCAATTCAACTGTTAATGCCATTTTGAATGAGTTTTAATAATATACTGATCACCCTCAGATTTCTGTAGCAGGTTTTAGCCCACTTCCCCAGCAGTGATTAAGCAACGCTGCCGCGTTTGTGATAATTTGCTGCCAATGTTCCCAGCAGTTTGAGCTGCAAAGTATAACAATAGATAATGTTACCTTTGTAATATAAGAATACATTGTAGCTGCTGAGTTACACTGAATGTAGGATTGAAGGAAAATGAAAGGCAGCCATTTAATGAACCCTGGCAAGCTGGATTTTGACGATCGATCACAGGAGAGCAAATAAATCGGCCGCTTAGGGGAATTCGTTTTCAATAAAGCTAATCAAAGGCGGCATGTATTTAAACAAAAAAAAATATATATTTTTTAAGTGCTGCGCGGATTGTCTCTGTAAAGTCATCATAAGGCCGCATCCACGGTGGATCCCACATAGAAACAATGCGCATGTCCATCGTGGGCAGCCTATGCGATGGCCAGGTCACGTGCACGGTTCAGCCAATGAGGGCAAACCACTCACGTGACATCACACCCCCGGCACGCCCTCAACACGCCCCCCCCCCCATTGTGCAACCCTGCAGGCCACGGATCTCGGCAAGCACCGGCGCGTGTGACGTCACGCGCTCGGTCGCCTGTACTATGTCCGAGGCCTGAGGCAAACATTGCAACAATGTAAACTTTGTGTCAACATATATACAGCCGGAAGAAACATTGCTTATGCTGCAGTCCGTGCAAACTTACACTAGTCGTCAATCAAGCAAAAATGTCTCGGTAGCAAAATATAATCAGAGGCTTCTTGTGTTGCAATCACCCCGAACCATGCTGAGGGAACGTCTTCTTCATTCCTATTCAGAATGGATTTAAGTTAGGAATAGTATCTGTAGCAAACACCCAGGCATTATTGTGTGAATGCAGTCTGTGTCCAACATGGAACAACCTGGCACTCCTAGCATTCCAGCCAACATAGATTCCTATGCACAGCTATTATCAGGCTGCGTTAGATGTGAAACAGAAGAATAGGATGGCAGAACAGATGGCCCATATATAACCCCATTAAACTCAAATCCAGAGAGCAGGGGTATTTGTAATCCAAAAGGTATGTCAGTTGAAGGGGGAGCACAATGCTATGTCAGTTGAAGGGGGAGCACAATGCTATGTCAGTTGAAGGGGGAGAACAATGCTATGTCAGTTGAAGGGGGAGCACAATGCTATGTCAGTTGAAGGGGGAGCACAATGCTATGTCTGTTGAAGGGGGAGCACAATGCTATGTCTGTTGAAGGGGGGGCACAATGCTATGTCTGTTGAAGGGGGGGCACAATGCTATGTCAGTTGAAATGCCTTGTACGTAGAGTACCTAGTCAGGAGTGGCCAACTCCAGTCCTCAAGGGCCCCCATTAGGCCAGGTTTTCATGATATCCCTGCTTCAGCACAGGTGGCTCAATCATAATAGTTACAGTTACACAGTAGAGGTTGAATAAAGACCATCAAATTCAACCTACAGTGTGCTAAATTTAGACTATATACTGTATCCTATATGTGCACTTACAGTATATTGATCAAGAAGAAGGCAAACAAAAAACCCCAGTGACATATCCACCAATTATATTTCATAAGGGGAAAAATAAATTCCTTCCTGACTCCAAATATTGTCAATCAGATTACTCCCTGGATCAACATCCTTCCCATGTTTGCTTATTTGGTATATCCCTGTATACCTTTCCTTTCTAAAAAGATGTCCAACCTTTTCTTGAAGATATCTATTGTATCTGCCATCACAGTCTCCATAAGTAATGAACTCCACATTGTAACTGCCCTTACTGTAAAGAACCCTTTCCTTGGTTGCTGTTGAAATCTCCTTTCCTCCAACCTAAGGGGATGCCCCTGTGTCATTTGTACTGCCCTTGGGATGAATAGTTCTTTTGAAAGCTCCTTGTACTGTCCCCGAATATATTTGTATATAGTTATAATATCCCCTCTTAGACGCCTCTTTTCTAATGTAAACAAATCTCCTCATAAATCAGATTGTCCACCCCCTTTATTAATTTGGTGGCTCTTCTATGCACTTTCTCTAGTTCCGTAATGTCTTTTTTATGGAGTCGTGCCCAAAATTGTACTCCATATTCAAGGTCTGGTCTTACTAACGCTTTATATAGAGGTATAATAATGACGAGTCACTGATTGTGCCACCTGTGCTGAAGCAGGGATATCCTGAAAACCTGGGCAGTTGGGGTCCTTGAGTACTGGAGTTGGCCGCCCCTAACCTAAGGTATATATTCTCTGTGCTTCCGGTAGGGGGGCAGCTTGTCCCAGTGGTCTCTGCATCTTGGTACTGGCAAAAAGTCTACAGGAATACATGTAAAGTTAGAAATCTGATGGTTAGACGCCACAAAGTGCCTCGCCACTGACTGATTTCTCAAATAGTCTCCTGAAGCAAACAGGCCTGATCAACTCTGGTCTTCAAGCCCCCTACCCCCCACCCCCCAACCCAACAGGTCAGGTTTTCCGGATATCCCAGCCTCAGCACAGGTGCCTCTATGAGAGGCTCAGTCTTAGGGCCACCTCTACTGAAGCTGAGCTATCCTTAAAACCTGACCTGTTGGGGGGAGCTTGAGGACTGGAGTTGAGCCCCCCTAGACCCTTATCTCTCCCCTCTCCATCTCCTCTCCAGTAAAAGCACTCTTTCATTGTCTGGACGCCAGTAATGTCCCAGTATTAGAAGATGACTCAGTTATACTAATTAGCTCAGTTACTGCAGTATTTGCATATAATTAGCTTAGTGAATAAGGCATAAACTCGTCCGAATAAGAGAGGTCCTCGGACCATTTATTAAGTATGGAACAGAGTCAGAGATCAACAAAGCAGAACATATTGGGGTATTAACTGCACCCGAGGAAGGGTTAATACCCCGAAACTGTGTGCCTTGGCAGTCTTTTTCATACTTAATAAATGGTTAAATTACCCCTTTTATTCAGATAAATGCACCTTTTATCGGGATTAATAATGTACCAGTATAGTGATGGTCTGTGGAGATCCCACCATGGAGATATCCAGCACCTTCTAAATATACCTAGCAGATCCTCTTTCTATTGAAAAAGACCAGAAAGGGCAGAGCAAGTATTACTATTTGGGATGTAAAAAGCACGTTATTTGCCTTGGTTTAGCGATGCTGGGTAAATCTGAGCTAAACATTGAGGGATAAAACAGCCTCTCGACTGTCACACAACATTCTCAGTGTCATCAATTGGAGAAGGCTTTGTGAGCAATTGAATGTGGTCTTTTTTACACAAGAAATCTGAACACCTTAATAGTGATTGATTTCTATATCTTATACAACATAGCAAGCTGTCCTAGTGCATTTCTTATTTCAAATTACCTTTACCATAGCAACGTGGGTTCCCAATGTTTACATGACATGATTTCCATCCACTAATGGCTATTTCAGGGGCCGCTTAACTGTGCTGTAGGTGGAGAAGGTCCGGTGGACCATATTTATCATCCACAACATTACAGTCTCACTGGGGTACGAGCCTGGAAAAATCGATCAGCTTCGCGTCTTGTAGGTTCGTCAACTGGAGATGACTTGGGTGCTTTCACCTGCTGCGAAACAACATATTATTACTTGGTACAAAAGGTTTTTTTCTTACACGTTTCGAATTCCTTTTTTTTTTTTGTGTCCTGGTCACGTGCTTGGGGATGATATTCTCCGGTTATAGTGTGGAGCGTGATCCTAGTGACTTCAAGAATAAATACAAAAGAAGATGTCCATTTATTAAACATTGGGGTAATGCTTTTTGGATCGCATTTTATTAATGCTAAGGATATTGATGCTGTATAAATAGAAAGTGGCCCAATTTTTTTTCCCTTACAAATAAAGTGTCATCGTAAGTTTGTCAAGAAAGAGCTATTCATATACTTCTTTAAGCAAGTGTGTCTTAAGGTGGGTCTTAAAGGTGGATAGAGAGGGTGCTAGTCGGGTACTGAGGGGAAGGGCATTCCAGAGGTGTGGTGCAGTCAGGGAAAAAGGTTTAAGGCGGGAGAGGGCTTTAGATACAAAGGGGGTAGAAAGAAGACATCCTTGAGAAGAACGCAAGAGTCTGGATGTTCCATAATGAGAAATTAGGGCTGAGATGTAAGGAGGGGCATAAGAGTGTAAAGCTTTAAAAGTGAGGAGAAGAATGGAGTGTGAGATGCGGGATTTGATTGGAAGCCAGGAGAGGGATTTCAGGAGGGGAGATGCTGAGACAGATCTAGGAAAGAGTAGAGTGATTCTGGCAGCAGCGTTTAGGATAGATTGTAGGGGAGACAGGTGAGAGGCAGAAAGGCCGGACAGCAGGAGGTTACAGTAATCAAGACGGGAGAGAATGAGGGCCTGAGTCAGAGTTTAAGCAGTCGAACAACAGAGGAAAGGGCGTATCTTTGTTATATTGCGGAGGAAAAAGCGACAGGTTTTAGAAATGTTTTGAATGTGAGGGGCGAATGTGAGAGAGGAGTCGAGTGTGACCCCTTGGCAGCGTGCTTGGGCTACTGGGTGAATGATCGTAGTTCCAACAGTAATGTGGAAGGAGGTAGAAGGGCCAGGTTTGGGAGAAAGTATGAGGAGCTCTGTTTTAGCCATGTTGAGTTTAAGGCGGCGGAGGGCCATCCAGGATGATATCGCAGAGAGACATTCAGAAACTTTGGTTTGTACAGCAGGTGTAAGGTCGGGTGTTGAAAAGTATATTTGTGTGTCGTCAGCATAGAGTTGATAATTAAACCCAAAAGATGTTATTAGGTCACCTAGAGAGTGTGTACAGAGAAAAGAGAAAAGGTCCCAGGACAGAGCCCTGGGGTACCCCCACAGAGAGATCAATAGAGGAGGAGTGGCCAACTCCAGTCTCCAAGGGCCACCAACTTGTCCGGTTTTATGGATATGCCTGCTTCAGCACAGGTGGCTCAATCAGTGACTTAGATATTGACTGAGCCATTGTTTGAGTCAGCTGCGTTGAAGCAGGGATATCCTTAAAACCTGACCTGTTGGTAGCTTTTGAGGCCTGGAGTTGGTCACCCCGGATCTAGGGGCATAAATGAAAACCATGATGCTAAATTAAAAAGGACTATTCAAAATTGGGGCCTATTTACTAAAGTCTTCCGGGTGCAAAAAAAAGCACAAGCTTTTTCAAAGAAAAAGGATCCTGTAGAAATGAATGGGAGATTGTCATTTAATAAATCTGGTGTAATTATTTTGCACTGGATTTGCACCAGTTTTGCAGCCTGGGGACCTGTGAATAACCTTCACACAATCCCCCTTGTACTGTACGTGGAATGCAGATCTGCTGCAGTACGCTCCAGTTTCATCTACGCAATAGGGGAATATGCTCGTTCTGCAATATTAAGCTTTTACAGCGTATGGTTCATGAAATCTATTCTAGACCATGTTTTTACATCCCAAGGAACGGATGCCTTTGACCTAGAAGTACAAATTGAATTAGAAATGAAAGGCATTGTATAAATACACGATCTGATGTTTCTCTAGTATAGGGCAGGCCAACTCCTGTTCTCAAGGGCCATCAACAGGTCAGGTTTCTAGGATATCTCTGCTTCAGCACAGGTGGCTCAATCAGTCGAAGACTGAGCCACTGCTTAAGCCACCTGTGCTGAAGCTGAGGCTTGATTCAGCCACCTATGCTGAAGCTGAGGCTTGATTCAGCCACCTATGCTGAAGCTGAGACTTGATTATCTGTGCTCAAGTAGGGATATCCTGAAAACCTGACCTGTTGATGGCCCTTGAAAACTAGAGTTGCCTACCTCTAGTACTGTATATCATTTTCCAGTAAGAACACCTGTTTTCTTTAGCTGTGTAATTGCATATTCAAACTGCTCTGTAAAAACATATGGTCGTTGGTTAAACGCCAGAGACCAGCCAATGTGTCAGAAATGGAGCTGCTAATTATTTGCAGGTTTTTTTTAAATAAAATTCGATTCGCAAGTGGTTTGGAGATAATGAAGATGATGATAATGAAGCCAAATGGAAAGGCAGCAAAACGAAGTCAGGTTTGCATAGTGGGCTATTTTACTTATCCAGACATAGACTGGAGCAATTACAGTTACAGCAATTACTTTAGCATTACAACTAAAGGAAACAGCTTTTTGGGGGTGCTAAAAGATAATTACATGACCCAAGTTGTAGAGGAACCAACCAGGAGGGGGGCATTACTGGATTTGGTGGTATCAAACTATGTAAAAGCAATAACAAATATTCACATCCGGGAACATTAGGGAAACAGTGATCAAAACATGGTCTCATTTGAAATAAATGATCAAAAAAACAAATTACTGTATATGGGTTCAACAAAGACTTTACATTTTAGAAAGGCAGATTTGAAGAAACTGAGGACTAGTCTACAAGGAGTCATTTGAAATTACACTGTTGATGGAAAAATATGTAAAATAAATGGAAAGTCTTTAAAGCTTTGTTAGAAAAGCACATTTGTTAAACCCTTGGGTAATAAATATAAAATACACTAAGCCAATGTGACAGCTTGATAAAGGACACATAGTCGTCCGCAACGTTGCTCAAGCTGCTGTGTTCGGTTACTTCACATGATGTGAATAAATTCCTTTTTTGACAACATCATCTTGGTGAGTGCGGCAGATTTTTCCCTTTTCTAGATTGTTTTGGACTGGTTTGGGATCCCAGTCTTTCTGGTGGCACCCCATATTAGCCCTTATGTAGCACATGTCCCCAACCTCCTCCCCCTTTCTGGGAGATCTTGGCATGGATATTGCTAGGTGTAGTGCTGGTTACCTGTGAGGTACAGGAGAGCTGAGGTACCTGTGATGGTGTGGGGTAAGACAGGTAGACTTTTGGGGATTCCTCTGGTTCTTTCTTCTTGATGTCAGTGCCTCCAGACATAAGGGGGCTTCAGCAAGGCTGAAGAGGTTCCCCGCTATGACAGTCCTTACTTTTAATACCCCCCTCCACACTGACTGCCGCGGAGCCAGAAGTATAAATGAGGATAGTCTTTATTACAGCAGCCACTGCTGGTGTTGGTACAGTGTATGCTCCAGTTGGTAAGGTAGATCCCTGGCTTCTGGATGGTACTGGCCTGCGGGTAATGGTGAGGCCTCTCTGGATTAGGTTAGTGCCTCAGCCCATGAGGACTGAGCACATGTCTCACTCCCAGCAGGGTGGAGAGCTCGGAGCTCCTACCCCATGAAGGGATAGTCTGGAACCCCAATCACTAACTGAAGGACCAACCCCTTGAACTTCATACTATAATTTAAGCACTTCCTTCCTGTAGCTCAAAGAGGGAGGGCCCAATATATGCACCATCACCTGTCACTCAGGAAGTCAGCATGAGGAGGGTGAAACCCCATTGGACAGCCTGTCACTGTATGTGTCATATATTTCGGGGACAGTACAATGAGCTTTCAAAAGAATTATTCATCCCATGGACAGTACAAAGGACACAGGGTCATCCCTTAAAGTTGGAGGAAAGGAGATTTCACCAGCAACAAAGGAAAGGGTTCTTTACATTAAGGGCAGTTACAATGTGGAACTCATTACCCATGGAGATGGTGATGGCAGATACAATAGATATCTTCAAAAAAATGTTTGGTATCTTTTTAGAAATTAAAGTTTTAAATCTAAGATACTGTAGGTTGAACTTGATGCACATATGTATTTTTTGCATCTCAACTACTGTGTAAATATGATGATATACAGTATATAAATATACACACACACACACACATTTAATCCTGTGTGTATATTTATGCACACACACACAGACAAACAAACACATACATACACTTTGGCACATTTTACACAAGTGAGGTCACTCCCAAGTGCGCTGTTTTTATGCAAAACATTTTTTTCATCAACATGGCAAGGTTGGCCTTATGACCTTGGTATTTTTTACTCAATTAACAACAAAAATTGCAAAAATTACATTTTGTAAAAGTACCATCTAGCATCAAAAATGTTTTTAGTCATGTATATTGGCACACAAATTTGATGTTTAAGCCACACAGATATAAATGTTATGTACTAAAAATAATTGTATCTGTCCGCCCCCCCAAAAAACCTTTGTTACTATCGTCCGTCAAGTTGAACCAGGCATAAATCCTAAATGGTCAATTTATATTGTTAGCGCTGAATTCATTTGGTTTCTACCTGCAGCTATTAACCAAAAACTGTATTTAATGCAGCATGGAAGTTTCATTCTTTACATAGGTTAACAAAATGTATTATGTATGAATATTAGAACTAACATTACACTAATAATTTATATTTTACTAATAAAATAACCATCATTCTGGAGCAATGCTTCAAAATACAGCTCAACCCCGTTATAGCGTGATCCGCTAAAAAAAATTTGCACACACACACACACACTGCACACACAGCACACACTGCACACACAGCACACACACTGCACAAAGCACCAGCACACACACAGCACACACACTGCACACACACAGCACCCACAACACACACACACACACAGCACTCAGCACAGACTGAACACACACTACACACAATGCACACTGCACCCAGCACACACACTGCACACCGCACCAGCACACAGCACCAGCACACACAGTACACACATTGCACACACACAGCACCCAGCACACACTGCACACACTACACACACCCAGCACACACTACGCACTGCACACAGCACCAGCACATACACTGCACACACTGCACACTGCACACAGCACCAGCAACAGCACACACGCAGCACACACACAGCCCCTACCCCCCTACCTTCCTACCTCTGGTGTCATGGCTGCTGGAGGCGATCAGTGCAGAGCTGCTGGGGAGGGTCGGTGCGGGGCTGCTGGTAGGGATTAGTGCAGGGCTGCTGGGGGGATTGGTGCGGAGCTGCTGGGGGGGATCGGTGCGGGGCTACTGGGGGAAGTGCGGCTAATGGGGGATTGCTGGGAGAAGTACGGTGGCTGCCGGGGGATCGTGTAGGGTTGCCGGCGCCTCACTCCACCTCCTCCCCCTCCTCCCCCCTCCTCCCCCCTCCTCCAGATTGGGCTCACGGCGGCCATTTTTTTAAATTACCGCGCTATAATGGGGTTGAGCTGTAATTTCAAACAAACTACACAGTCCCAGCAAACTCCAAAATCCCCAAACCACCACCCTATACATATTTCTGTCAACAGGAGTACCACTGGGATTATAACCTAATGCCGGAGTGCTCCCCCTGCCTGCTCTCCCCCCTCCCCCCTTACCTTCTCTCCAGCCCGCAGCGTGATTTGACTCCATGTTGACATGGCGACACGTCGCCAGAAGCTGCCGGAGAGCAGGAAAGAGGCAGTTACAGAGGCCCCGAGCGCTCCCCCAGCATTTAATATACATTTTGTGGGGAAGAGTGCAGGCCTCTGTAAGCGCCCCCTCCCCCCATACCTTGAAAATTTCACTCGCCCCCCAGTTTGCGCACCCCCTAATGTATACAACAAAAGACAAAAAAGCCTCAAGGCTACATTTAGTGTGACACATTATATAGTTCAATACTTATTTGTTTTCCTTCACATAAGTAAGGGTCATTTAGTTAAATTCTTTTGGCCAAAGCATTGAAATCCTGCAGCCACGCCAAGTTACACCTTTTCTGCACAATCTATGCATTGTGTATCGAGTCCCATAACAATCTCTGTGCAAACGACGCACACTTTATGAAGGATTGTACTACTTTTAGTACTCACATTTTGATGCACAAAAAAAAATGTCAACTATGATCTTAGTATATCTTAGGCCCTTGTCCGTAAGTTATAAGAGGGGGGCTCAACTCCAGTCCTCAAGCCTCCCTCAAAAAAAGTCAGGTTTTCAGGATATTCAGCACAGGTGGCTCAATCAATCCCTGCTTCAGCACAGGAGGCTCAATCAGGCCCAGGCTTCGACTGAGCCTCTGATTGAGCCACCTGTGCTGAAGCTGGGATATTCTGAAAACCTGACCTGTTGGGGGAGCTTGAGTACCCCTGAGTGATAACATCACTGGCCTGGACTTGATGAATCCTCCTTTTACATTTCATGATACCCTTCTCAGAGAAGAAATTCATTTTGTCAGTGTCCTGTCCTAGTGAAGGTGTTTGTATTGGTAGGACGCATTCATTTCACACCATGTCCTATCCTTGTTACTAGTTCTGTCAGGGTAATTACATATTCCAGTTTAATAGACAATTTGTTCCGTCAATTATAATTTTCTGTGTCCAGAACTTGACCTTTTCAGTATTCTCTGCTTTCATTTGCCCAGCAAGGCTTCTGAGCCTGAGTTTCTATGCAGTCCCTGTACTTATTTGTCTGAGATACTGTATATTCTAAACCTGCAGGTTAATTTAGTAGCTTGAGACATTCTAGGTCCATAAATAAATATTCCAATAATGGCAACTCTGCAACAACATTTGATTTTTTTAATTTAGATAATTAGATTGTAAGCTCTTCCAAGCAGGGACTCCTTTTCCTAAAATGTTAATTTTATGTCTGAAGCACTTCTTCCCATTATGTGTTATTTGTATTATTTGTGACGTATATCATTGTCACGTGTATTACAGCTTTGAAGCGCTATGTACATCAATGCCGCTATATAAATAAAGACATACAGTACATACAAAATGCAGTGTACAGGCATACCCCGCATTAATGTACGCAATGGGTCCAGAGCATGTATGTAAATCGAAAATGTACTTAAAGTGAAGCAGTACCCTTTATCCACTTATCGATGCTTGTACTGTACTGCAATCGTCATATACGTGCATAACTGGTGTAAATAACGCATTACTAACAGGCTCTATAGTCTCCCCGCTTGCGCACAGCTTCGGTACAGGTAGGTAGCCGGTGTTGGTGTTCAGGACGTGCTGCCAGGCGCATGCGCGAGCTGCCGTTTGCCTATAGGTCGATATGTCCTTACTCGCGAGTGTTCTTAAAGTGAGTGTCCTTAAACCGGGGTATGCCTGTACAGTGTAAGTGTTCCAGGTAGAGGTCGGCGAAACTGTCAAAATCCGTTCCCGGAATTTCACGAGCATTCCATTTGAAATCCGTTCTGCGCTGTAAAATCCGTCGGCGGATTGTTAGAGTGTCAAACCGTGCAAATTAATTAAAAAACCCGCCATTGGATGGAATCCGCACAGATTTTTAAGAGTCTGCCAACGGATCGCGAATTCCGCCATATGGATTGTCAGCGTTAAAAAAAAAAAATATCCGGAAAAGACGAACTGGCATTTTTTTAGACGGATTTGCGGAAAACCGCGGATCAAAGGAACCGGTCAATCCGAGGCGGTTCCGATTCCGCCCCCCAAAATGTGCTCATCTCTACTTACAGGGGGTATTTAAAAATCACGGGGGGCTATGTACATTATAAAACTCTCGGGAGCAGGGATACGGCACCAGAAATATATCCCATTGCTTCGTTTGGAGACTTTATTTTTTGATAATTCGGAGGCTATTTTTTTGGCAGCAGTTTTACTCTTTTCTGCAAAAATAGTGCACCACATTAATCAAAGAAATGTTACAATGGAAAAATATGTATTGATAAATTTGAGGGGGTGGGGGTGGTTTCCCCCAGTCGGGATAAATGCCCCTTTTTGATATATATCGTTCCATGGGGCACATCCAAACAGCCATGTTAACTCGAGGCTCATAGTGTCGTTACCAAAATCTGTGATGGACATTATATTGACTGAGGTTAAGGAGTTTCTACAAAGCTTATTACATGCACAAACAATAGCCATTGTATATCTCATCAGGATAGGCACATTAAGTTAGCACAGCGTTGTGTTATGAAGTTAGCTATGTCTTACCTAAAGGGGAGAATCTGTGTTAAGTTTACAAGGAGTATTCCAGCTCCCCAGACCTTGGGACTCCGATACTGTGCCCCAAGACCCTGGGAAACCATCCTAAACATGTTCCCCATGACTTCCGGACCCCGGGACTGACTGCCCAAGTGCTGTTAGCAAGCCATTCAATAAACCCTGAAATGGTTATGTTGGAGTTGGTTTGCAATCATTCTGCATCTTACCCAGGTCTGAATCCTAAACAAGGAGCAGTGCTGACCGAAATGGGGCATTTGATTGCAGCTGTTTCTCTGTGACTCAGGGTAGGGGCTTAGGGTAGGGAGTTTTAGGGTAAGGGCGTTGGGTAGGGTTTTTTAGGTTAAGGGCTTAGGGCAGGGGATTCATAGTAAGGGCTTAGGGTAGGAGGTTTTAGGGTAAGGGCTTAGGGTAGGGTTTTTTTTTAGGGTAAGGGCTTAGAGTAGGTGGTGAATCAAGGGTAGGCTGAAAGTTGTGTGGGAGTGAATCTGGAATGGGAGTCTCACCCTGCTATTACAAAAGGAGTGAGTGGCTAAGGCTAGCCCAAATATACTTAATAAAAATGATAATAATGTGTGAACCTAACTAAATATATAAAATACCAACAATGTGGTCTGTGTGACATGAACCAATGAGGAACTCAAATTGAGGATCTTGGTCAGCCAAAAAAGTTTTTAGAACAATGTCAATAAAGTCCAGTTTTTGTATAGGTGGCCAGATGTCCTTATTCAATGCAGAAAGCGATGCTGCCTCACAGATTAGCGATAACTAATCCTTAGTAAATTAATAAATTAGAGAATTTTTTGAAAGTTAAATCCCATCAGTGCTGGGATGTGGTATTTATTAAAAAAATATTTAGAACATTGGAGAATCCTGAGGGGCCTGAAGATTTTGAGTTCAGCAAAACATGGAACGGAATCTTTTATGCAGGTTCATTTGCACTAATTAGGCTCCTAATTACATATAGGGAGATAAAATTAGAAATCTTAGCAGAAGAAATAGATCAACTTCAGGAAGAATTTAAATCATTTTAGGAAACAATAGAATTTAAAGACCTAGAAGAAGCCACTAATATGAAGATGGAAAGTTTTGAAGAAGATTTATTAATAGATAAAAGGAAAAAAATCCAAAGGGGTTTAATTGATTACAGCACAGAGAAACAGAGAAACTGGGCACCCAGAAGGGATGGAAATGGAAAACCACAAATTAATAGATTTTAGAAATTTAGGAGACAAACACAATTATTAAGGAGAGATAAGGAGCATTTAAATCACAGAGATAATGATCATTCACAAAAACAATGGGATCTCTTGCAAATATGCCATAATAAATCAAACAGATTAGAATCACCTAGATTAAATCCAACCCCAAGAAAAAGAAGGGGCTTTGGTCTTTCTACACCGAAAGATATTAGAGTAGATTTACAACAGAGGATGCATTTAGAACACATTTACTGTAGAACACATTTAGAACAGAGGATGCATCAAAAAATGAGACCCAATTGGGAGCTAGACCAAAAACAAGGACAGGCCCATTGGAGAACCTTAATAACACCTCTCCGGCTTCTTTTTTAGAGAAAAGAAAGGTCACGAAAAAGAAGAACCAATTAGACTTAGAACGGGACAAACAAGAATCAAGGTTTCAGGTGAATCAGGCGGAAGAAAAGGACCTTATTAGAAAAAAAGAGAAAAGCAACTGATTCAGACACAGAAAGACCTGGAAAAAAAACTAGAAAAAGAGGTAGCAGAGGGGAGAAATAAGTTCAAAGAAGAAAAGCAGGCTGAACTAATGAGGGAATATAAAAATAAGAGTGTTTTCAATTTATCCACTGTTAAGCTCACAACGGAGAAAGAAAGTCTTCTTGAGAAAGGACTTTCTTGTGCCCCCACTAGTAGCCACGTTTTATTTGATCTGTTTATTGATCTACACAGATTTACTAGAAAACTAACTCTGAAAATACATTTTTTAAAGAATGGTACCAAAACTCTACCCATTTTTTGACAGTGAATCAGAGCAAAGAGAACGTGAATATCTTGCAGCAATGTCAGCCCTCTTGGAAGAAAATGAAGGACCTGAGGAGGCAAGTGATCTAACGGGGCCCGGATTTAATTTAGAAACAACAATACATTCCAGTTTGAAACCTAAGTCATCCTTTTACCCATCGGACTCAAAGGGACCAAATGTTGAGGTCATTCATCAACTTGTTTTAAAAGATCTAATAAAACTCTGTGAAAATCAAACTACAACAACTCTGAATATGACACACAATGAGAAGAAGGCTTTGGAGGAACTAAAGAACAACAAAAACATAGTCATCCGCCAGGCGGACAAAGGGGGAGGTGTTGTTGTGCAGGACAAAATTGACTATATAAATGAGGCTTGGCGACTTTTAGGGGATACAAATCCATATTCATTACTTAACTCCGACCCAATGATATCATTTCAAGTGAAATGAATTCATCTGGTGAAAGAGGGTATGGATAATGGAGTTCTAAACAAATCAGAATATACATGAATTAATATTGAGCATCCGAGAGCACCATTAATGTATCATCTACCAAAGATACATAAGAGGGATAGACTCAATCACATCCAATTTGTCCGAATATGCAGATTTTCCCTCCAAAGGTATGTAAAAAATGAAAAGATCATACACAAGAGACACTAAACACATGTTAGAACTGAAATAGAACCTGGAATGGGCGGATGTCCTACTATGGGTCAAATGTGATGTCACTGCATTTTACACATGTATTGCACATGATAAAGGAATTGATACAATTGACAACTTTCTGAGACAGAATCCATTGATGGGCACACAACAAAGAGAGTTCATTTGAAAGAGTATTAATTTTATTTTAAAACATAATTATTTTATTTTCGAGGGGACATTTTATTTGCAAACATGCAGAACAGCTATGGGGACTAAGTTTGTTCCTAACTTCGCTAATGTATTTATGGGACGGTGGGAAGATGAGAATATTTGGCATAATAACATAAAGTATATTTTTATATAAAAGATTTATAGATGACCTTTTAATCATATGGAAAGTAAGTGTAGAAGACTTACATAAGTTTGATCTATATCTCAATAACAATTATATAAATTTGCATTTAACTCATGAACATGATACAGTCCCTATAAATAATTATTTAGATTTAGTTTTATTCAGTGGATAAGAGGCTTTTAACGAAAACCTATTTTAAAACAGCTATTTGGACTATAATTCCTGAAGAAACTTGGCTCCCAACATGTCCGTCAGGTTGCTATAAATGTGACCAAACGAACTGTTTGACATGCAAACATCTAACAAATAGAAGTAAAGAGTTTACCTCCAAGGTCACTGGTGAGAAATATAACATTAAGGTATTCATAAATTGTAACACTGTATATGTAATTTATCTGTTAAACTGCTCATGTGGTTTACCGTACTGTACGTAGGACGAACAAAAAGGAGCCTCAAAGAACGTTTTGTTGAACACAGAAGAAATATTATAACAGGCTTTGTTGGTCATGGGGTGCCAAGACAATTTCTCAATGTGCACAATAAAAATCACAATGAACTCTCTTTAGTAGGTATAGAACATATTAGCACAGGATCATTGAGGGGTGATAGGCTCCTGAGATTGAGAAAACAAGAGACCTATTGGATATTCAAATTACAAACATTGCAACCACGAGGTTTAAATGAAGATCTGGACCTCTTGGCATTCCAATAAACTGATTGCCTTTTTAAATAATAACCTAGGGTTGCTTTTTCTATAGAGCACCATACAACATTTTTTTCGTAAATAATTTTAAAATAGGTTTTTATGTCTTGTCTATCTGAAAATTTCTTTGAACTGTCAAGGGGTTTTAAATCAATCTCAAAATGCATCATTACGTTACAAAACGTGAGTGATTCATATGATTGCAATGTCCCATTTTTTGTTTTTTAGATTTTTTATGACATAATCCATATCTCCTCTTTTTTAATAACTTGCCCATTATATTAGTTTCCTTTTTACCTACCCGCTCATTTTTTAAACAGTTCAGTCTTTTATTCAGTTTTAATCTTCCCAAAAGTTAATTTTGTCTCAATGGTCATTTATCATTGATTTTTTACATCCCAATCATTTATCCCCTTTTTTAATTGGTTTTGAAGATAACAGTTTGAAGAATGTAACCATTTACATTCCTTAATCAAATTCTAGTTCCCTCCTGAGCAATATTTCTCATTGGAAGCATTAGATTGCTTCCTCACCTGCATTTTAAGCAAACAGCTGAATTACTATTGTCTTGAATATGTTCCTAAGAGGTACCATCTGTTTTTGATCTAAGCAAAAAAAAGATTAGCTTTACTTATGAAAATGGTTGTAAAATGAAAGGAAGCAATCATTTTTCGAATTTAAACATATATTTTATCTTTGGATATTTAAACACACACAAAACAAACACCTTCAGGGTTTATGCATATATAAGAAAAATATTTTTTAGACAGAAAGAAGGGATTTATTAACCTTTATTATTTACACACTCCGGAAATATATATATATATATATATATATATACTATATACTATAGCGTTTATTATATACATTTTTTGAACTATATAATATACATTACAGAATGCATATAAGTTCTGGTAAATTAACCATCCTCACATATAAAAGAAATCGTGACACACAAGAGAGAGTATTTTGGAATGATCTTTATTGAAAGTCGGAATAATGAACTCTCCATTGTTACTAATTTCAAATATAATTGTTTGTTGGCAATCAGAAGTCTGTACCTTTAATCTTTGTATCTCCTTTTTGCAAGAAAGACAACATTGCAAAATCGATTTCATTAATTTTATTTTAATTTTTTTTTAAAAAAATTGTGACTTGAACCAATTTTTAATCACTGTGAGTCTATCCCACCATGATCAGTTACCCCAGAAGTCATCAATACTTATTTATTTTTAATCAATGGGGTATAAAATCACCACGGGAAAGTACTCCCAGTATCCCTGATGAAGCCAATTACATTGGCGAAATGCATAGGAAATGGAGCCTACTGAGGGTCACGATCTGATCCACAAACAAGAGCAAACAACTGTTGTGAGCTCTTTGCGATGGAACCAGCCACTAACCAGACGGAAATAGAGTGACATCTGCCAGCACACTTTGAACACAATCTCCCACAAATGGGCAAAGTGTCATACCCGGTAACTGACGTCACACCCGTAGCCCCACGTCACTTCCGGGGTTGGAGAGGAGGATTGAGCACTAGCCAGCCGAAGCAGCTATCAGCCAACGAGCGTGGTATCGAGTTGACTGAGGATACCACCCAGGAGACGACTACCCCAGCCCAGCAGCACGGTCAAGATCGGCAAGCCAACGTATCCACCCCCCTCCACCCAGCTGGTAACATCTGATGGAGAAGATTTCTGGACTCTGCCATTGGCACATCGGCAGCAGCCACAGATGTAGCAGGCAAAGCCTTTGTTTTTATTTATTCCTTGCACATATCTTATTCACTGTCATATTGTTTATGCTGTAAAATTGCTATTTTTTTTAAACTATAAAGATATATTTTTATTCATTGCCCTTTTGCGCCTCTTTTCATATTTTCTCTTTGACACTGACATAATGGTTTTATTGAGCTTTGAAGATACAGTACATATTACAGTAAGTCATAACGTGTTGTTTACTTAGCTCTATGGACCTGGGCCTGTATCTCATAGCTGCAAAACAGGGGCAAAAATAGCACCAGATGAATCAAATGGAAAAATCCTATTGATTGTAAAGGGGACTATTTAATATTTAAGAAATAGGGTTCTTCAACTTTAGCAATAAGAAGCCTTTTAAGAATAGCTCCCTGTATCTGATCAAAGAAAATATGTTATATTCTATCAAAATTAATAAAATGATGATAACAGAAATCAGAGCTCCAATAATGATCCTATAAGTATAATATATCTATTATAATGCTATCATTTAGCAAACCTTTTGCGCTATTTCCTGATTTAGTGCACTACATACCCCCAGAGATAAATGTTGGTATATTTTTTTTTGGTTTGAGTCAGTAATAACATACAGCAAACGTTAGCTTTCATAGGAAGGAAAGTCGTCAAAGGAATACGTTTTAGCCCTACCCGGTAATGAGGCCGGGCCACAGACCTTTGTTCTGAACAACATTGTTGAGATAAACATCCAGTTACAGGTTGCCTGGAAGCCACTTGCCATTATCTGACCTCCACACTCACCCTTCTGACCATCACGCTTTATTAATGTAGCCATGTAACATAACGCTGTGTTGCCTTTGTGGCGGCTAGAAAAAGATGTGTCAAGTTCAACCCACTTATAATACTGTATGTGTATCACATTACAACTGTACCGCATACGGCCGTGATTATAACAGTTTCGGCGACGCGTGCAAAGGCGCGCGCCGCCAAAACAAATACCGGTCTTTCGTTGTGTGGCTTATAGTTGGCGCGACTGCGACCAGGAGGCACGACAGGGGCGGCAGGATCCAGGAGAGACAGATGAAGTTGTCTCTCCTGCGATGGCCGCGTGACACCAGCGTGACGTGAAGCGGTTCAGCCAATAATGGCGAAACGCTGGCGTGACGTCAAGGGCCAGGTCTCCGCCATGCCCCCTCTCGCCTCCCGGCTGCATACAGTGCAGGATTCGCGCGCACGCACCGTGCAAGTGATATCACGCGGTCGCGTGCACGACCTGCAGCCACCCATTATAATCTTGGCCTCACTCAGGGGTGGGCAACTCCAGTCTTCAAGGGCCACCAGCAGGTCAGGTTTTCAGGATATCCCTGCTTCAGCACAGGTGGCTTAATCTGTGGCTCAGTCTTTGACTGAGCCACTGATTGAGCAACCTGTGCTGAAGCAGGGATATCCTTAAAACTTGACCTGTTGGGAGCCCTTGAGGACTGGAGATGCCCACCCCTGTCTTAACTCATACAGCCACTTAATAAATCACATGCAAACTGGTGGACATGGTACCAATGTGTTGCATTGTGCCTCGATTTGCTGATGCTCAAATGGATATGTACAGTATCAAAAGAGTTATTTGTCAGTCTCCTGGCTGCAAAACTGGGGCTTGATTTATTTATAAACTATTTTGCCTGGAAAAATTACATTGAGAGTTACCTCTTGTTTTCAAGTATATCCTCTGGGTATAAAATAATAAATTGGCAACACTATAAGTTACAGTTACAAAACTGTAATAAAGTAGGGAACCGTCAAAGTCTTGAGTACAAGTTGAATCGTGCATATTTAATAAGCCAGGGCTGAAAGGTGTCTAATTGAGTAGCACAGTTTAGTGAACATGGCTTTGGGTTCCTTCTCACAACACGAAGGCATCAGAGGTTGTTAGCTACGGAATCTCACTTTTGTTCTTTCTATAGTCTCTGGAAAATCAGAACTGAAGTACTGCAGAAGGGGGTTTTTTCCCGACAATTATTTCTTGGTCTGTTTTTCCACCGGTTTCAGTAAGAGACACATCAGGCTCAATTTATTAAAGTCTCTTGGCTGCAAAACTGGGACAAAAAGGGTAACAAAAGCAGCACCAGATTGATCAAAGCTTTAAAAGCAATAGAAAACCTATTCCCTCCACCCCCTAATTTTGCAGTCAGGAGATTTCGCTTCACAATCCCTTGTAAATCCTCAAAGATTACACCGACGGAGCACATTTCTGGTTAACACCATTGTAATGTGTTGAAGCGTCACCTCCCCATACAGAATGCAAAACAGCTGAATATATTTTGCATGCAAACGGCATGTGCATATTACCCATTCTATTTCCTGTAATACATTTTTGGTGAGGGAGACTGAATGTGTTTCTACACTCGCTGTGTACTAGACAATGGAAACAATGCATGAAACTATTGAACCTATTGAGAGCTAATGGAGCTGCATTGTAGTTACACTGCTGACAGCTATCTCCAGGGTGCCGTCTTTTTTCCTGAATTATGATGAGCTTGTTGAGGTGCCGGAGCCCGGCTCTGCTGTGTATAAATACTGCCTGTGACTTCCTATCATTACTGTCAGCGCACACAGCTCTCACTTAATACCCCTTGGAGACTTATGACGATGAACTGTGTGACAAAAATGCTCGGCAGAAGGAACACGCTGCGGTATTCATATTTAAGTTCTGCCTTTT
>NC_134488.1:42421126-42497056 GCF_040206685.1 Ascaphus truei | reverse complement strand
AAAATCTACTCGCTGAACCAAAAAAATGTACTTGCCACCTAGCCCACCCCGCTTTTTTAAAAATAGAAATGTAATAAATTCCTAGTAAGAACTAATAACGAGATTCATTTTTGACATAACAGTTTATTTAATGTAGATTTATACTTTACTACAATTAGTCCTTGTTACATAGCTACGTGTGTGTGTGGTGTGTGTGTGTGTGTGTGTGTGTGTGTGTGTGTGTGTGTGTGTGTGTGTGTGTGTGTGTGTGTGTGTGTGTGTGTGTGTGTGTGTGTGTGTGTGTGTGTGTGTGTGTGTGTGTGTGTGTGTGTGTGTGTGTGAAAATGTCGGATGACCTCAGTAATCTAGAAAAAAAAAAGCCAGATGTGAATGACTAGTTTCCTGCACCCTTTATCCAGTGCCTGGATGCCCCCTGCTTCCCAATTTCTAAAGCAGCAATCCCGCCTGGGATCTTACCTGATCCGTAGTCCCTCAATGTCCAGATACCCTCATTCCCGCAATGTAATACAGATGCAGCCACCAGTATTACACCACTTACCTGGGAAATTCTGGGGCAGTCTCACAGTAAATGCCTCAACATTTCTGTGAGATTCTTAATGGCCCATCAGATTAACACAGCGGGGGGGCCCATGCAGTCCCCATTCAAACTGAAATGGGAATGGCAGGGGACCCCCTGCTGTGTTAATCCAATGGGCCATTAAGAATCTCAAAGAAATGTTGCGCCAAAGTTGAGGCATTTTACTGTGAGACTGTCCCAGAATTTTCCCAGGCAAGAGTTCTAATACTGGTGGCTGCATCTGTATATTGGAGGGGAGGTGTTCCCTACCTGTCTTGCGGGTTAGGGGGGATTCCGATGTATTCCGTGTGAAGCTTGAGAGTCAGATCTGGAATAAGCAGTATAGGTTATTTATTTCGGTGTAGGTATAGGGCAGTTAAGATATATAGGGTAAAAAAAAAATATCCAGATCCAGTGTGAGACAGAGAGAGTGTGGGTGAGAGAGATAGAGAGAATGACACAGAGAGAGAGAGAGAGAATAACAGAGAGAGAGAGAGAGAGAGAGAGAGAGAGAGAGAGAGAGAGAGAGAGAGAGAGAGAGAGAGAGAGAGAGAGAGAGAGAGAGAGAGGGTGACACACACAGAGAGAAGAGAGAGAGGGCGACACACAGAGAGAGAGAGAGAGAGAGAGAGAGAGAGAGAGAGACAGACAGAGGGTGACACAGAGAGAGAGAGAGAGAGAGAGAGAGAGAGAGAGAGAGAGAGAGAGAGAGAGGGTGACACAGAGAGAGAGAGAGGGTGACACAGAGAGAAGAGAGACAGAGACAGAGAGGAGCGAGAGAGAGAGAGAGAGAGAGAGAGAGGGTGACACAGAGAGAGAGAGGGTGACACAGAGAAAGAGAGGGTGACACACAGAGAGAGAGAGAGAGAGAGAGAGAGGGAGGGTGACACACACACACAGAGAGAGAGAGAGAGAGAGAGAGAGAGAGAGAGAGAGAAGAGAGAGAGAGAGAGAGAGAGAGAGAGAAGAGAGAGAGAGAGAGAGAGAGAGAGAGGGTGACACACACAGAGAGAGAGAGAGAGAGGGCGACACACAGAGAGAGAGAAGAGAGAGAGAGAGACAGACAGAGGGTGACACAGAGAGAGAGAGAGAGAGAGAGAGAGAGAGAGAGAGAGAGAGAGAGAGAGAGAGGGTGACACAGAGAGAGAGAGAGAGGGTGACACAGAGAGAGAGAGACAGAGACAGAGAGAGCGAGAGAGAGAGAGAGAGAGAGGGTGACACAGAGAGAGAGAGGGTGACACAGAGAAAGAGAGGGTGACACACAGAGAGAGAGAGAGAGAGAGAGAGGGAGGGTGACACACACACAGAGAGAGAGAGAGAGGGTGACAGAGAGAGAGAGAGAGAGAGAGAGGGTGACACAGAGTGAGAGAGAGGGTGACAGAGAGAGAGAGAGAGAGAGAGAGGGGGGTGAACAACAGAGAGAGATAGAGGAGAGAGAGGACAGGGTGTAACGATCCGGGAGTCACGCCGCCCTCGGCGTGCTCCCCACTCACCTGCAGCTCCGCCGGGTCCTCCCGCGGCACGCAGGCAGTCCTTCCACCAGGACGCCGATCGCAGCTCCCACGTTGGCGCGCATGCGCACGCCAATGCTCCTCTTCTAGTGTTGGTCCTGCGGGGTATGCCCGGTCATGCGCCCGCAAGCGCAGCTACATGGAGGCGCGGCCACACGGAGGCGCACCAACCCCTTAAAGGCACAGCACCTCAAACCATTGCTGCAATTAAATGCAGCCTTACTACTGGGCTTTATTGCTCCTCCCCTGGGACTCATGCTGGACCTATCCCTGCCGTAGTCTGGCCCTTCCACACACCCCCACCTTGCTGCGCTGCCATTGGACCCTCTCTCCCATATATACCCTACAGTTTCACTAACTCGTCGGCTGAACATAGAACCAGTTGTACTCATCACTCTCTGCCTCCCTAGTCCTGTCCTGTCCTGTCTTGTTTTTCAGTCTTCCTCGTGTACCATACCGGCTTCCTCTACGACCCTCCGCACCTCTGGCATCCCGAACTTGGCTTACGGCAACACGACTCTCCGCACCTCTGGCACCCCGAACCCGGCAAATGGTAAAACGATTACGTCTCTCTCTCTAACCCCGGATTTGGCTAACAGCACTCTCTACCATCCGTACCTCTCCTGCCCCGACTCGGACTCCCAGACCATTCTACTCTCAAGACGTGCCCTCGTGGCTGTGGGTGGCGTTATATCCTATCCCACCTCAGCATCGCGGTCCCGCCTCGTTTGTGGTGAGCTCGTCCTGACACAGGGTGACAGAGAAAGTGGGTGACAGAGAGAGAGGGTGACAGAGAGAAAGTAGGTGATAGAGAGAGAGAGAGTGGGTGACAGAGAGAGTGTGAGAGTGACCGAGAGAGTTACAGAGAGAGAGCGAGAGTGGGTGACAGAGAGAGAGAGTGGGTGACAGAGAGAGAGAGTGGGTGACAGAGAGAGCGAGTGGGTGACAGAGAGAGAGAGTGGGTGACAGTGAGAGAGAGAGTGACAGAGAGAGAGAGAGAGAGAAAGAGAGAGAGAGAGAGAGAGAGAGAGAGAGAGAGAGAGAGAGAGAGATACAGAGAGAGAGAGACAGAGACAGAGACAGAGTGACAGAGAAAGTGGTGACAGAGAAAGTGGGTGACAGAGAAAGTGGGTGACAGAGAGCGAGAGAGAGAGTGGGTGACATAGAGAGAGTGGGTGACAGAGAGAGAGTGGGTGACCGAGAGAGAGTGACAGAGCGAGAGTGGGTGATAGAGAGAGCGTGGGTGATAGAGAGTGAGTGGGTGACAGAGAGAGCATGGGTGACATAGAAAGAGAGAGAGGGTGACAGAGAGAGAGAGAGAGAGAGAGAGAGAGGGTGACAGAGAGAGAGTGGATGATAGTGAAAGAGTGGGTGACAGAGAAAGAGAGAGAGTGTGGGTGTCAGAGAGAGAGAGTGTGGGTGACAGGGTGGGGGAGTGGGGGATGGGGTCAGGGGTGGGTGTGTGACTGACTGGGTGGGTGACTGACTGACACTTGGGTGAGTGACTATGACTGACTGAAGGTGTGGGTAGGTGCCTGACTGTGGGTGGGTGTCTGTATTCACTCTCCCACTCACACACACACATACACACACTCAAACACAAGGAGGGGCCATTGTACACAAGGGAGGCATGGATCAGAATCAAAAAGAAGCCGGCTTCACAGCACGGGCTCATATAGAGCCTGGGTAGGGGGATTTTTTTTTCTGGCGTGAGCAGGGGAATTGACACAGAACCGCGTGCACTGTTTGGGCGGCAATTACAGATCGCCATCGCGATCACCCGACCGGATTTGTCGAGCACTGTATATCTCTCTATATATGTATATATACATATATATATATGAACAAAAAACAAACAAAAGCGCAAGCTCCATAGCACGTAACTGAGTAAAAAATAAGGTACATTTATTTTAAAAATCAGCAACCCATAAGAATGTGCACTTACAGGATTTCAAACAGAACCATTCGTCAGGAGAGGTCGCCGCAGTGTGACGAAACGCGTAGAGCTGTGACGTCATCGCGTTTGTGTTGGTGTATTTGGAGTCCCTGGCTTCCCTGCGCTCCGGCTGTGGTAATTTCAAGTGTTAGCAATCATTGTATGAGGGAGCAAAGGACGTGCAGGCATTGGATGCCTTTATATCTTGCTGCCAATTCATGGTGAACCTGGGCTGTTTACATCCACTCTGCAAACCTGGGACTCGCCCTACCACCGCAGATGACCACAATAGAGATTTCTCTCCCACGAATGGTTCTGTTTGAAATCCTGTAAGCGCACATTCTTATGGGTTGCTGATTTTTTAAATAAATGTACCTTATTTTTTACTCAGTTACGTGCTATGGAGCTTGCGCTTTTGTTTGTTTTTTGTTCATAGATTCCAAAAGTGGTTGGCTATACCACTCCCCTTAAAGCTGCAAAGACGCTCCCTGGATCTTCTATTGGGACTATATTTATCTCTGGATTTTTTGTTTGAGTGGAACATTCAATTTGAATTTTCCTTTTTTTTTCACTATCACGTTGTGGTTTGTAGATATTATTAGGTTAAATTGTGGTAATTTTAATTTATTTTAATATTTTAAATATGTTATTATAATTTATCATTTATTAGGGTTATTTCACATCCTCTTTAGCGCTACTTAATTTTTGTGTTGTCTTTGATATATATATATATATATATATATATATATATATATATATATATATGTGTGTAAAACAAATATATAATCGGCCCGCTTCTCCATGTAAGGAGCATGCAGCTGGCGAAGGGATTGGCCATACAAATGTGAAAAACAGAAAGTGAATCCCTGCGCTTCTCCCTTTGGGATAGCAATAAAAGCAATAATGTATTTTTCAATCATATTCTCGTTTAATAAATCCTTTCTATTTAATTGTATAGTTTTGGAGTATATGATTTCGATTTAAATGTATCAATTATAACCGCAGCTTGTTGTTAAAAAACGTGATGTTCTGAGCAGTTACGTTTTACACGCCTCAGTTCTCCAAAGGGTATATTGTCAAACTATTTTTTGTAATGGTTACTCTATGCCTCAATATACTTCAAACAGTTCACCGGCTTATGAACGTTTTAGTACAGATTGTCCCATCCTTAAATTTCACATATTTCACAATTAAATAGAACACATTTATTAAATGGGAATATGATTGGAAAAGACAAAGGATTTAAGAATCCCAAAGCCACTGTTGATGTGCCATTTATAACACAATATAACTCTTTATCAGCTAAAATAAAACGTATTATTAACAAGCACTGGCATCTAGTTCTCAAAAATCCCATCCTACATTCACATCTCCCACCAATCCCCAGAGTAATGTTCACTAGAGATAATTCACAAAAAAGCCCATTGCTCCTAGTTATCTTAAATCGATGAAAGATAATAGATCAAATTCATTTTTCAACATAAAAGGATTCTTTAAATGCCTCAAATGCAAAATGTGCAAACTTAATCCACAAAAGGCCAAGCAGGTCAAGGGGTTCTCTTCCACTCAAACTAAAAAAGAATGTATTATTAATAGCTTTATAAATTGTGATTCCATTAACACAGTATATCTTATACAATGTCCGTGTGACAAACAATATATAGGTCGAACCCCAAGGAAATTGAAATGAAGGTTTGCGGAACACATTACCAACATTCAAAAAGGGTTTATGCAACATAATCTATCGAGACACTTTAAAGAGTGTCATTGTCAAAATCCAGCTGGGATAAAATGTATTGGTATCGATAGGTTGGAGCAAAACTGGAAGGGAGGTGATATGGTTAACCAAATCTCCAAGTTGGAGACCAAATGGATCCACACTTTAAAAACGTTAGTGCCATCAGGATACAATGTGGACATTGATTTATTAACTTTTCTCCTTAAATAATTACTTTGTCCACCACTCAATTTTTTCTCCAATTTGCCATGCTTGTCTATATATCCCTCTCTTTAATATTCATTATATCAATATATCCTATGTTGTGTCTTTTTTCTGCTTTTGTATAACATTTGTGATATTTACAAATATATTTCTTTATTATTATCTTTGTGCTTAGATTAATTTTGTCATTGTATTATATATTTTTTATTTCATGTTTATTATTAAAAATGTTATTGTGATTGTATAGTTTATAACATCATAGTATGAGTTATAGGCATACAGCTATTTCCCCTGTGTATCTTATACTCTGAGTGTTACCATTGCTTGGTTCATATCTAACTACTATTGGATGATTAATCTTCCAGTTAACTTACCCGAGCACAGACACTGGTATACTGTAAATATATGTTATCATTCATACACCCAATTAGATTGTAAGCTCCCCGGGGCAGGGACTCCTCTTCCGAAATGTTACTTCTATGTATAAAGCACTTATTCCCATGATCTGTTATTTGTATTATTTGTCATTTATATGATTGCCATGTGCATTACTAATGTGAAGCGCTATGTACACTAATGGCGCTATATAGATAAAGACATACATACATACCTTTGTACCCCTGATGAAGTCTAGATTAGACGAAACGCATAGGGTTTATTGAGCGTACCTATTGTCTATATTCCTGTATACCTGTGTGGTCTACTTTTTCAATATACAATTTTAAAGGAAGTCGGAGCGTACGAGTTGTCATTTGCTGCGCTTAACATATATGCGCACTGAGATCGAGGCTCCAGACTTGGTGTTGTGAAATATTCCGTTGCCGGTCTGAGTGAGAGATGCTGTGTATAGGTGAAATCTGCGCACCTGTCGGAGGATGGTGTGACGGATAAGCTGAGGCGTGGCTGGTCGGAGCGGAAGGAGCGGTGTGCTGTGTAACAACCGGGCAGACTGAGCGAGAACTCCGTTTGGCGGTCCGTGTGGTGGTTCGGCAGAGACGGAAGATGGGTATATTGTGAGAGGAAGACTTGGTGGAGAAGCTGAGGCACAACTGGCATAAGGTGAACTGTCTAATCAGTGTGAATGTCCTACAACGTACCTGTTTCCCGAGCAGTCTACAGACCAAGGTATTCATTACATTGTCTCCAACTAAACGACACAGACACCCACTTCACATATAATTTGTTGGACTATAATACAGAGGTTACTGACAAGTGGGGCACAGAAGCAGAGATACAACAAGACACACTCCAATGCGACTTTGTATCACCGATTTGAAAGCAACATTGTTTGCTATAACCTTCCAGCTTGTATACAATATTTGTTCATGTTCTGGTTACACTGACATTCTCTATTGCATAATGCACCAAGTTCAAGACTTTATCTGATCTACTATCTACATCCTACAGTACATCTAGTACCTCTTCTAAACAGGACTTTTTCTACAAAGAACTCTCTTTTTTCTTATTGCGCTGAATGCTTTATATATCATAGATATTGAGGTTTTTGTGTTAAATACAGCACATAACTCAACGTTTCGATCCCACAGGGGGATCTTCCTCAGGGTGGTGCATATATAAATAAACACTGTGTATACTTGCAGATCGTCTGGGGGCGAAGCAAAGGGTGCGAAACGTGCGTCGGGGTTGTGTCTGTCTGCACTCCCCAGGGATCCCCTAATCTGCTGTGGACCTTTACTGCAATTCCATCACATGATTTTTTGCTATTCATGCTATCTCAGGACCCCACAATAAGGACTTACTATTTCATGGTGATCTGCAAGTATACACAGTGTTTATTTATATTCATTAGTGGTCATTTCATGTATCATATTATCCTTTGTTGGTGACTCAGGTGGTATTGGATTGGCATTCAACATATATAGCAGTTATTTAGGTCACAGCATACAGCTTTTCTATTTTTGACCGGCCGGTCTTTACATAATTGTTACAGGAGTTTACAATTTCTCTTGGGCAGCAATATTTGGTATTTTTTATATTAAAAGACTCATGATTTCAGTATTGCTTTTCTATGTATTGGATATTTTTCAGCTGCAGGTATTCCTTGGGGACTGTTTTAAATGTTGTATTTGTTATGTAATCATGTTCTTTGAATAAACAAACTTTTTATTATTATTTTGCTTGAGTGCTTTCAGTGGGACACTTTTTCTCTTTTTCTTTTCTGGTATATATATATATATATAAAATTATATATAGATAGATAGTGTGACAAACGCCCCTCTTTTGTAGCGCTGACGTCTGTCTGGGTTTTTCCCGACACAGTCTTCTAGGGTTATTTATACAACAAACAGGAACATGCAAAGTATTACGTTGCTTAACTCAGGCTTCTGCCTGCTTTATTTTCATCCAAGTAAGGTACTGCAGCTTTAACATGTGTAGGCAGGAGGTACTCAGACATTTAACCTTCAGCGGTTTACTCATATCAGTGTTATAGCATTTCACACAGTGTCACTTTTAAGAAATAAAAACCAAATCATATAAAGAAATACTATCCCTTTCAGGGAACTAACTACACATCAGAATCAGCCTCTAACTGCGAACTAACTGGGCCAACTAACCTGGTTCCCCAGCTTAAAACAATGCCCTCTAATTTAGGGTCACTAGATACAGCACAGTCTTTTAGCAACAGCAATAAACATTTGTTTTGTCTTATCTGTTCGTGGTGGGAACACGGTCCCAAGTGTCCAGGCAAATCCTCTGGTACTGTGATACTTGGAGGGGCCGTCCACCCCGAACTGGATTCCGGGGAGCAGCGATACCCCCAGCCTCCAGGCTCTAAGGAGAGACTGAAATGCAAACCTCTCTGTTCTAAATACCTGTGCAAGTGATTAGAAGAGCAGGTGAGGGAGAACTAGACCCATTGTAATCTGTGGTCTGGATTTTCCATCCAGCAGTCTGAGTTAATGTGAAGCTGTGGAATGGATCATTTCTAACTATTCCTGCACTTTCTGACCTAAAACGGGGCTGAAAGCTGCCTAACATCTTTGGACTATGTCACAATAGATAGATAGATAGATAGATAGATAGATAGATAGATAGATAGATAGATAGATAGATAGATAGATAGATAGATAGATATAGGGAGATCTATCTATCTATTAGTTTGTGTCATTTTGAGTGCTACAGGGATAGTGGCACAAAGTGTACGACAATAGACAGAGACCCCTACTGTACACTGCATAACATGCCCCGCACCCCATGCTGTTAGCTACAGAGTTGTTTTATTTCCTCTTCTCTCTATGCAGTGAGAGAAATATAGACGAGAGTATAATATTGGTGGCGTCTGACCTGCTGATAGTTACCTTGACGTGGTTGCAGGCTTGAAATGTTTTGGCCAAAAGATTGACCTCAATGGCCCAGACTTATGAGAAGAATAAACAGATTGCAATGAACGAAAGAATGAGTCACATTGGATGCAGCACTTGGGCCTCTCTGTTGCCGTGCACATTGACCTAACGTTTGGCTAATCGCTTGCAGACTCTCAGATTTATTGGTTAAAAAGGGAAATCTCTGTATGGCTTCACACATCTCTACTTAGGGGGTTAGCATCCAAAGTACGCACATGCCGATAGTGCGCTAACGCACAGAAACACCATTGACTTGAATGTGAGTTTTCGTACATTAGTGGAAGACTGTACATGTTACCGCGCTCCTCCCTTTATGAAGTATGCAACTGGTAAAAGCATTGGCCTTACATTAATGGAAAACTACAAACAGATCCTGCGCTCCCACCAATTCGGCTAAAATATACTGCTGACATGTTTACATTTAGAACCTAAGTCTGTGTAACAAAGGAGTCATTTGGTTGCATCTTTTGATCTGAACATGATTCAAGCTGCCAACCTCTTCACGGTAACCTCCGTTTAGCAGCTACCTACACTGAATATATGTAATTTCTTATTGTTGTGTGAAATATGTGAAAGTGCCCTGAAGGGGCTAAATAAATGAAGCATATGCTTTTGTGATTTAGTGCAATTAAAATGAGTGCCTGATCTGTACTTGAGAGCATGACCCCTAAATCTCCCAAACCTGCGTTTTACCACTTCAGCGGTTAGCATCTTAATGCTTTTGCTGCAATATGTTCCATGTCCCCCTTGCAGCAAGGGGGTTAATACAAGGATGCTTCTCCTTCAACCAACAAAAGTTATGTGAATGGTGTCCTTTCAGAGTAAGGAAGGAACGTGTGTCTGGGAAGCTGCCTTAGGCCATATTTAATGTGAACAGAACTGGGTATTGAAGGGAGCAGGTCAGAGCTTTCTCTGTCTGAGGTCAGACATGACTTCATTAGAAGACACCCAGTCTCTTCATAAAAACTGAGGCCAAGCAAGAGTGGACATTTCTACCCACATCTTAACTCTATCACCACCAAAACCACTTATCTGCTGGTATGTTCTTATCAATTCTAATTGTGAGATCATTGTAGACTGAAAGCAATTAATTCATAGATATAATGCTAATAAATGCACTCGGAGTGCAGTATGTCAAGTGTTTTTTTTTACTGTATAACTACAGTAGTTGTGTTTGTGTTGAAGAGAGCTACTGTGTTATTGTTAGCGCTGGTCTGCAGTATTCATTCTTTGTTAGGGGGATAGATGTTATGTACAATAGTGTTAACTGCTATCACAGTGCAGTAGTGAGGAGAGAGCGTGATTGAGAGAGAGAGAGACACAGAGACACGGAGACAGAGGGAGACACAGAGAGACTGAGGGAAACACACAGACACAGAGAGACAGAGGGAGACAGAGGGAGACAAAGGGCGACAGAGAGAGAGAAAGACAGAGAAAGAGTACTGTATGAGAGAGAGAGAGAAAGAGGGGGAGAGCGATGGAGAGATAGAAAGAGAGAGGCAGGGAGAGAGACAGGAGAGAGTAAGAGAGAGAGAGAAAGAAAGAAAGAGAGACAAAGAGAGAGAGAGAGAGAGAGAGATCTATTTTACTTGAGCCCCAAGTGCTATATACACCATATATCCCCCAAAACACTAAAAAATTCCATATGTGCGGCGAATTCGAATGTTGGTAAAAAATTCCCCTATCTCTAGTAGTGAGTGACGCCCAGTTATCTCTGGAAGGGAAATCAAACAGTTAGACACATTAACCCCTCTTTATGTACAATACTTGAACGTGTTGGGAACAGTTTAGGCTGGGACATTATATTCCTAGGTTCTTATTCAATACACTGTGAAGCTACCTTTCCTGTGCTGGACAAGAGATCGGAGATGAATGGGCAGTAGTGGAAGTGTGATGGTACAAAGGGGTAGAGCAGGGGTAGCCAACTCCAGTCCTCAAGAGCTACCAACAGGCTAGGTTTTCAGGATACTCCACAGAAACAAACCTCTGGTTGTTGCTTTCGCCACGTCCCCGTTCTACCTCGGTGATGCCTGTCTCTTCCCATGCCATGCCTCTCTCTTCCACCGGTGTGCGCCGGAAGCTAGGCCCGACTTCCAGGCACGTCCAGCTTCCAGCGTGCACCAGCAGGAGAGAGAGGTCCAACATGGGAAGAGACAGGCAGAGTAGCAGGGGAGAGCCAGGGTGCGGCAGTGGCAACACGAGGCCCGGCAGCTGGACGTAGAAGTTGGGCCTGACCTCTGTTTGGACCCAACTTGCTGCTGCTGCTGGGCCCCCCAGAGCATCTGGGCCCGGGACACTTGACCCGCCTCTCCCCCTGTCAGACCAGATAGTACTGCCAACAGAAATGTTACACGGAGCAGTAGGACCAGGTTTGGGAGGAAGTATGAAGCGCTCCTTAGGCTTTCGCTACTTATGCCAAAATGAGGCGAAGAGGAGAAATTACATTACACACACCAACGGGAAATATCAAATACGGCCTCATATTTATTTGTGGTGACATAAATGACATAATTGCTAATCATCTGCACCTTATGGAACGAGCTTGATTAAGTAAGTTCTTTTATTAGCTGTAACATTAAGCAGATTATTCAATAAAAGTGTGGTGCAATAAAGCAAACTTTTCTGGGCCATAATACACAGACTGTGAGAAACGTTATCTGCCTGGCTTCTGGAAAATGCCGGGTAATTACATTTGCGTTTAGCGATTATGATTTTTGTGTCTATCTCCGTTTGGCATACAATTTTCTTTGTCTAGAGTTTAATGCGTTTTCTAGTGACTTATAGTGAGATTAAATGTTTAATTAATCATTTCTGACTGTGACTAATTCATTACCTTTAGCTCTCGGATTGGCCTTTGTACAGCCGCACACGCACATACAGTAAACTACTGTAATTGAGTATTTAAAAATGCAATCTTACAATCCTTGTAAAGTCCATTTCAGAGAGCTCTGAGCCATATGTGGTGTGGCATGACCGCAAGGCCCAAACGCCCCTTCCCCTCTTCTTGGCCCTCGTCCCCCTCTTGGTCACCGGTGACACTCAGGCGTTGGGAGATGTCCGTGTGGGGAGTTGGGGATATAGGCAAGCGGTGAGGGGTCGGAAATCATTCTGTGTCCCTCATTGTACTTTTACCTGCCTCCCACTTAGCATGTGTTGGCCATAATGGTGCTGGTCCGGCAGCCACAGGAGAAGGCCAGATCCCAAGAAGACGGATGGCTTCTCCTGTTACTGAGTGGTGCGGTGGGGGCCATGGTTGAAGAGGAGTCATCTCCGGCTGCGTCCTCGCAGTGAACAAGCGGTGTGCTCAGAGGTGCGCTAGGCCCCAGAGAAGCCCAGCTTTGAGCGGGAACTGACAGCGTCATCTGGAAACCAGCAGGAGGCAGATCAGGTCAGTGACTGGCCCAGCCGGGGCCAAGAGGGGGCCACTTGGCTTCAGGGCAACAGCCTCTTCCCCTGCTCTACCCCCCCTTTTATTAGCACCCATTAAAGTTTTTAGGGGGTAGATCATCCCAAGGGCGGGGGGGGGGGTAAATCCCCATGCCTGGGGGGCCTGGATGCATTTCACAGCGGTTATTGGAGGTGGTAGCAGGACTAACGCCAGGAGCTTGGTCTGATCCCTCAGCAGGTGGGTTGTTGCCCGCAGGATTAACGGTCCTCCTAAGAGGCCTTTTGGCCGTGCTTGAGAGCTGCCTCAGGTGAGCCGGTGTGGTCCAAGTGTCGAACTTGGCACTGTACCCACACCACGGTTTGGGGCTGGGGCTGTTCCCCCGGGCGTGCCAGTGGCATGGGTGGGGTATTAACCCTTGGTGGGGGTCATGGGCAGATGGGGAGTGGCCATTGCCAGACTTGTCTCAGGAGCTGAAGTGGCTTTACCAGGCATGCTGGGAGCGGAAAACTTTTTAATGTCTGATTATAATATGCATATACATGTGTCACCATGTTGGAGGTGCATTTACCCCCGGATGTAAAATTTGGGGAGGGGTTCACGTTGAGATATTGTCCTTGCTGACAGAATATAGGAAGGTGTTGGCAAGATCAAGCATGAAAGGCGAGGTTAAAGTATCAGGACATGATAGGTTTACAGCAGGATGGCTTAGCGCAGCTATACCGAGCAATGCCGAGACAAAATGGCTGTCCACAAGCAATTATCTTGGGATACTATAGATACGGATTTGTGGATCAAGTTCATAATCACGGGGAAACAGCCTCCTTTCTCGGGGTGTTCAACCGTGGGTCATCTTCTGGCTTGGCAGCCGGCAGTAGGCAGGGTCGTTGCTGAGTCGTTAATGAGGGCCTTTGTAACGTGAGCGGTTGCAGATTCCGGCATGAGAGTTCATCCTGTGGGGGAGCCCACCCTGCAGGCGAATGCTCCCGCAAGGGTGAAGGCAGAGTGAGTAAGGAAGAGGGCACTCTGAGGATTTTCCCCCCAATAGGGGGTAGTTTTAGTCGTTCACGCAGTTGCTTGTTAAACAGTGCGACTCATTTATTGTCCCTTCTGAATGGGTTTGGAAGGTTTCTATGGTCTGGCAGTCCATGGCTAGTTTAAGGGCATTAAATAGCCCTGTTGATGGTTGCAGGGTTACCTTGCCAGATTGGGCTCAGTTACGTTAATGCCATGGTTGGTGAGTTGGCAGGGCTCATTGTGCTTGGAGTGCCCGGGGGCCCATCTCACGGCTGACCTGGGGTCAGCTGAGTGGCTGGGACTTTTGGCGGTCTTGGCTTGCGGACCATGATGTCATTGGCCTTACCAGTTGGTGGAGCGCTCTGGCTAGTTTAGCATCCACCCCCTTCCCTCTGCTGTATTTGAATAAAACCTGCGGCCATTGCCATACCTTTGTGTGTGTGCTTTATTTGTGGGATTTTTCAGGTTAGGGGCCAGGGGAGAAGCATCACAGGCTCTGAGGTCAAGTTTCTGATGGGGAATATCAAACTGGGAAGCACACAGCGAGGTTTGGTTAAGTATACTAGGGTCCTGAGGTCAGCTTCCTTCCGTGGCAGGTCATAGGGTTGAATCAGCAATATTGGAACCTGAAGAAATGGAAACTCAATGCTGATGTTGAGAGCTTTAATGGACCATCATGTGCTTCATTTAAAATGTATCCTAGATTATAGATACTGAGTGGTTCTAAACTGTAAGGAAATGTGTGGTCCATTAAAGGGAATGGGCCAATGGTGCCTTAATGCTTTGGAAACATGCCCCTACATGCCATATTTGCTTAATGGTGTTAAGCTTGAATGAACCTTATGGCCCAATCAATGGAATGAGCCATAAGGCACATTAAGGTTTATCACCGTTTTATCAATATGCTCCTAAATGTTTAATGAATCATTGCGTCCGTGACATTAACCCTTTGTTAATGAATTGGCCTTACGAACGTGGCATATACCGTAGAAATATGCCACTGTATTCAAATTTGCTTCTCAAAGTTTTCGCCTTTTTGCTTACATTTTCCCCTTTTTTACGTGAAATTGTCCCCAAAATGCAAACTGCTCAGAATGTCACATTTTTGCCAGTTTTGTCAAAATTCCGCCAATTTCACGAGAATGTATTGGAAATGTCAGTATATGACCTGGCACATTGAGTTTTAATGCTTGGCACCTGTTTTTTCAAACCTTGCAGATAAGCAAAATAAGAACGTTAGCAAATATGTCCCCAATTTCTAGTGACATAAATGCCAAACATTTGTAAGTAGTGCGTTTAAAGTTCTGCGTTTCTCCCCACCCATTCCACAGAGTTCATTGCAGTTTTCCCCAGTAACTATTAGGATACTGGACATACACACAAAAGAGTGATTGGGGGTTATTTGTCAAAATCTCCCAACTTCAAATCTGAGCCCCAGATATTGCACCCGGTTTTTCAAAAAGAAAATATCCCAAATGAAAGCAAGGCACGTGAACTTATTAGGAAGAGTCAGTGTCGAGGAAGCTGAGGGTGGTGACTGAGTTAATGTATTTTGCTAGGGGTTGGATAATCTGCCATTTGAAGTTTGAATAAGAGGGTAGGGCTTAGAAGTCAGTTAAGGAGGTTGGAACAAGATAGGGGTCACACTTTGCTAGTAGCTCTATCCAGGTTCATCCCCGGCCATGTGGATTATCAGACACTCCTATGTGTACTGGGCGAGAGAAGGGCGAAGGCCAGGATGTATGGTAAGCACCCTGGGTTGACTTCTATAAGGGTAAGGTGGAGAGGTGTTAGGGACCTAGTATGGTAACAGCAATTTCGGGTCAGGTAATTATAGTAACCCACTGAGGCGGGAATGGTTTGGGTCAGGTGAAGACTATTTAGTCAGTGAACATGATAAAATAGGATTTATCGAGATGCTTGTCACTGTTTAAAGATGTGGTTCTTGTTTGGTCAGAGATTGTTCCGGGACTGTTTTGTAGAGATGCTAAGGATTGGATAACGATCGAAAGGTGTAGAAGATGGGTTCACTTGACGGTCTCCAGATTGGTGAAACGGGTTGGTAGAGTGGTAGTTGGGCATAAGGAGTTGGAGGGCGATGATAGGGATGTATAACGGGATAATTTTTTCATGTGGGGTTTATTGTAGAGCCATTATTTGACTAAGGCCCATAGAGCTTTGCCCTATTGCTTAAAATGTCTTGAAATCAGGAACACTTTTTTAAGCTGTATTGTCGGAGATTCACTAAGCTGGGAACCTGCTCCAACATCTGGCCTTAAATAACAGTTCACTCCACTTGGAGTTGTGATCTCCTGCATGGCGCATTAGTGAATCTTGACCATGGATGGCTAATTGGAATACTTTTGAACCAGCATAGACGCCCTTTCGAGTTTTGGACGTGTTTCTCCTAAGCACAACTGGAGAACACATTTGGGAGGTCTCCAAAGCTAAGCTAAATCCAATCAAATGGTGATGGAACTAGAGGGTATGTAAGACCACTACTTTTTCACCTACATACCCCGAGCCTCACTGCTTATTTATTTAAGCAGTTATAGTTCTATTTTCTTTAAAAAAAAAAAAAAAGATTTATTTTAGAAAGACTGTCTCCCGTTCTATTTTCTTTTATAACACATAATCTTTCTAAAATAAGGAGCGTTGCCCCACATTTTAAATAAATGTCGAATGTATTAATTACACACACCACACCCTTTATTTTGAAAACCATTTGATCACTGAATAGATGCATGTAGAACTCACATATGGATCCATTAAAGGGCATCACGGCATTCGATGAACCTATCCTTTTGTTCTTCTAGCAACCAGCCCTATTTGGAGGTATTGCTCGATCGAAAAGCAGAACTCAATTCCCCACCTATTTTTTTTTCTGCTGCGGGGACCTGTAATGTATTTTTTTTCTATGAATAACCTGGATCCAGTTTTCAATCGTGTCCTGTTTTATCAAAGAGTAATTTTTTTTAATTAGTAGAAAAAATGTGTCTTTGTTTAGCATAAGAACCACCTCCCACAACCCTCACGCTTTCTGCTTTGAGTCACTTGTAGCTAACATTTTATTAAATTGTGACACTTTGACAGCCTGCAAGCAGACATACGTAGAATAATCAAGTAGACTTCACGGGGATGTCAGAACCCCTTTCAATTAGCTGCTATTAGGAATCATAAGTAATGAATTTCAATGTCCCCCTTATAATACAAATATTCATTGGCGAGGAGAAGGGGGAGCGCATGAGTTCTGTATTTTGCAATTTTTTTTTCATCTGTGTTTTCATTAACAACATGGGGATCTGAGACGCACAGAGAGAAATGCCTTCTAGACCACCTTGGATAATAAAGGTTTAATCGCTTGTTGTTTTGCCGCTTGCACATTCTTTTTCATTTCTTCTGTAGGAGCCAAAAAAGTATAACAAAGCAAAGAAAGATTTGTTATTACAGTGTATAGGGGTAGCACCTCTTATTCAGGATATGTATAACCTCATAGGCATTAATATTCTGTAATGCATTAGAAGAATAATAGGATACGCACAATAGGAAAATCACGATCACTCCACAATGCTGCTGGGTCTTGCTAGAGTATTAATAGTAATATTATTATTATTATTATTGATAAGGGAAATAACATATTGATCGAGGAAAATAGCACACACCCCATTAAGAACCCCCTCTATCTTTCACTTAGTCATCTGTGGTTTTGGGGCATGCGTCCCAATAACAGTGCTCAATCCAATTCTGAACATTCAATAATATGAGTAATATGATATCATAATTATGATGCAGGAACACAGTGAGATCTTGGACCCAGTGCTAGCTTAATGCAGCATAACAACAGACACTAATCAATAAGATAGTCCATGTGTCAAATTGAAAAAGCAAGGGTTAACATACCATGGATGTGTAGGACTGCGCCGTGCAGGACCCTTGTGCTGCAGCACTGTTACCGGTCATCAATTCTCCAATTGAGAGAGAAGTACAATACTCACTGGTGTCAGCTTCATGAGTTGCGTGCATCACGCTCCATATAGAAGATAGTGGTAGAAATCCTGGGATTCCAGCGGTGCACAGCTGAGTAGAGTAGGAGACCAGCAAGGTGTGGGTTAAAAATAAGTTTTTATTAGCAAATCATGGTATGGGGGACACACTCTGACGCGTTTCGGACTAACATAGTCCTTAATCATAGAGCCCTATTTTTAACCAGGATTTCTACCTCTATCTTTCACTTAGCCCTGCATAAAAGTCTGCGGTTCTACTATAATTAAGCATTTTGCATTTGTCTATTCTCTAACATTAAGAGGGCGGAGGGGGTAATTTTGCTGGTGTTTTGGCTTTGGATCGACAACACAAAAACGGGAACTCAATTGGGTTTAGTGTTAAAAAAAACATTCTGGAATTTTTTTTCTAAATAAGCAGGAAAATGTTTTCAAATTTCAGAGAGATTTTCAAACTTTTATGGTTTTTTTGCAAACGTTGTCGAGTTTTTTTTTTCTGTTTGCAAGTTTTTTTTCCTTTGCGAACGCGAACGTTCGCCCAGTTTATTAGAAGAGCCTTCGAAATCGAGAACCTGCTCATCCTTATCTAACATGCTGTGTAAAGCCTGCAATAGCTTAATATTAAGACTTTCAGTGCTCTTTGTGCCAACGAAAGGTCTTTAATTACACATTGTGGTCAAAATATGATAAGCCTACTGCCTCACTAAGGCGACCTTCAAAGGTTATGTCCTATACGAACAGTAAATATTCTCCTTCTCTCACACGAGTTGAATATCTATTACTTTTCTCTTTCATATTTATGGGAAAAAACTCTGTGTGGCCAATTCTAGTAGCTTCGATAACTTAGGCTGAGTCCCTGCTGGGTCTGAACGCGCTCATGTTTGGAGAGCGCTCCAAGCATGAGCACCGAATGTCCTTCAAGTACACGCGCGGGGGAGGGGCATTGAGGGTAGTTGAGCGTGCTGGAAAGTATAATTTTTTTTGTTTACCTAAGTGCCGAGCGTGTGCGGCCGCGCATGAGCGTATGAGCGCATGCGCACAGCATGAGTGGGGACTTACATAAAGCTGCCAAACAGCTCCAGCTCGCATTTTTCTAAGATCATATTCTAGTAGCTCCGATGAGATAATCGAGTAGGACTTTTTAAAAACTTTTTCTGCTTCAGATCGAAGCCGGGAATCTCTGGAGCTGATACACATTAATATCAGCTCCAGAGACCTCCTGCTTAAATTCAATGCAATAAAAATACATTTACAGGCAGCTTCATTACGTTAGCGGCTAGCCGCTAAGGCAATGAAGGCGTTAAATACTAGTGCCCGGTTTATTGTGGGTAGCGAGGGTGGGCGAAGGTGGTATTTGGCCCATGGTGGGTATTTAGGCCTTGCGGGAGGGTAGTGGGAGGAGTAATCCCTTCATTACCTTAGCGGTAACTACCGCTATGGTAATGAAGGGGTTAACCCCTCCCGCTACCCACCCGGTAGGCAAGAACACCCACCACGGGCCAAATACCACCTTCATCCACCCCACATTAGCCACAATAAACATTAAAACAAAATACTAGCCGATACACCCATTCATTGCCAGTGAGGTTACCTATGCCCTCAATGGGAGCAAAGATAACCCCAATGGCAATGAATGGGCACCCCCTTTACCCCCAATAACTCCTCCCCACCCCCCCCAACACATACAGTACAATAATGGGCAAAATTAATATTATCCAGATTTGGATAATTGCTAATTTGCCCATTAAAAATAAAACATTATCCAGCTAGCATAAAGTAAATTAAATTTTCACTTACCCCTGCCAGGATGAAGGCCGTCCTCAGCATTGTCCTCCGCACTCTTGTCCTCCATGGGCAGCAACATAAAAATAAAAAATAAACTAATGTCCACTAACCCCTTAATCACCTTAGCGGTTAGTAAATGCTATAGTAATAAAGGGGTTGACCCCCTCTCCCCTGCTACCCACTCGGGTGGCCTAACCACCCTCCCCAGGGAAACTACCCCCACCATCTACCCATTGATTGGCACAGTGGTACATCATGGCAATGTTACAGTTACTCGCTGGTTGCAATATTAAGCAGTAGCTGAGTTTGATGAAGTCTATTTGTAAAATAATAATAATATTGCATGTTAAATGGAGAAGTAATAAGCAAGTAAAAATAACGATCTTCAGGCTGAATCCAAAGCGCGATTCACTTGAGCTGCCACATGGTTGTAGTGTACTGGACTTTTTGTTAATTAGAGGCTTCAAAGTAAATATGGCAGCTTAGATCAGTCAAGCTTCCTAGAAACGGAATGAGACTGGAACATGTATACAAGGAGAACCTCTCAAACAGGGTGGGAAAGAATTCAACATAGTGGTTGGTTTACAGATTAAACAGATTTATTTTGCCAAGTAGTTTTCCTACAGTATGTTTCACTAGCAGATTAAACAATAAACATTTAAACATTTAAAACAATGTCCTGTACCCAGTGGCAGATTTCCCATTAGGCCCGGGCCTAAGTCGACAAAATTTTGGGGCGGCAAAAATGTCCGCCCCCATACAGTATGCTTTTGCCGCGCTCTCGGGCCTAGCAAACCTAATGGGAAAGCACTAACCTGTGTCAGTCGCCTCCTTTCTGCCGCCCTCCTGCTCCTTTGGAATCCCAGAGTCAAATGACGCTGCATGACGTCACCAACGACCAGAGAACCCGAGACTTACCTGAAGGGCGACCTGCTTTGAGGCACCTGTTGAGACTTTGGGGTGATAGGCTGGTAAGGGGCTTTTCCTCCCACCCTTGCGGATAGGGACTGGGATACACAAGGATAGGCGGTTTGTTTATTTGTTTACTTTTGTATGCTGTATATTGTTTAAAGGGACAGTCTAAATAAAGCCATGTTTTACTTTCTCCAAATGTGTCTCCCTGTGTGTTCTTCTGCACGTGTCTAACAGGGCCGATATGCACTAAGCAGTCTTTTGTCACGACACCTTCTGGTGACTTCAAGGGGCTGTAAAGGCGTCGTCAAGTATGGCAGAAGAATGCTTAGTGAATATAGGCATGACTTGATACAAATATTATGCTGAACGAAATACAAAATACACCATGTTGAGCTGTCACATCAAAGCACAGTCAAGGAGAAACTAAGGGGAAAACCTGTTACTTTTAAACACAGCTAACGAGAGAAAGAAGAGACCTGGCAGTCTGGATTCTACTTAAATTTCCATCTTGTGTCCCCGATTAAAAATTCATGAGAATCCGGAGCGGAGAGTTCCTGTCGGCATGAAATTACAGTCAGTGAGGACTCTGTGTGTGCTCCCTGGCCAGCCGGCACAGACCACAACATAGGGAGCTGGAGAGCCAGGGCAAAAGAGCCATTTAAATGCTTTAACCCTTACACTGTCCCTGGTTGGAAGAAAGCCCTGAAGCCAGAATTGCCAGTGGTGTTCTGATACCACGGTCAGTCTGGCACTGAAATAGTTAACATCCAGCAGTGAAGAGGTTAGCACGCTATATGCTATAGAAGAGGGGTTCCCAAACATTTCCTTGTGATCACTTCACGGGTAATAATGGGCAGAACCCTATGCATGTATAATATATATATATATATATATATATATATTTTAAGTTATGGTGAGTGAAAAAGGCAACAAAAAAACCTCCACCGTTAGCATACAGCCAATAAAGAATATCACTTGTGAGCACATTCACATGTCTTAGACAGGTCTGCACCCTGCCTTTCAATCATTATCACCTAGCATACAGTGCTCCCACTGCAGCAAGGGATTCTGGGAAATGACATGCAAATGAGCACACAATGTGTCACCTTTTGCCTGGAATATCCATACACATGGAACCCATTTAAGCAAATGCATCGCCGTTCACACAGCTTTTAAGCACAGCATGGGTCTAGCAAAGCTAAACATTCACAAGGTTGAAACATGTCGGTGAGTGGATTGACTTGCTTTGCTGGTCCCATGCTCATTTGCATGTCATTTTCCAGAATCCCTTGCTGCAGTGGGAGCACTGTATGCTAAGTGATAATGGTAAAAGGCAGGGGTTGCAGACCTGTCTAAGATACTGTATGTGAATGTGCTCACAAGTGATATTATTTATTGGCTATATGCTAACGGTGGAGGTTTTTTATTGCCTTTTTCACCCACCATAACTTAAAATGTAATGGTAAACCTACCCAGCCTAGAAATATTGCAAAGCAAGTATAAAACAACCTCACACTGATGATACCAATCAAGGTTGAAACATGTCTGTGAGTGGTTTGACTTGCTTTGCTAGTCCCATGCTGTGCTTTTGTCAAAGTCCTATTGCCAGGATGAAACGCGTCAGAGTTACTTTGTGGCTTGTTTAAGATTTCTAGTGCACTTTAAAATTTCTATGTTTCACTAATTCCGCTTGGTTTTTGACCATATCCCAGCGGACGGCTGTGAACCGCCATTTCAGCATTTTTTTCTATTAACTCACTAGAAATGACATTAAGAGTTGAATTTAAAAAAAACTTTAAAAAAAAGTCACTATTATCTAATTCTATAGAACTGATTTATTAAAAAACAAAAACCATATAAGACTTGGCATGTTTTTCCACTTTAAAAACCTTAAACGGGAATTAGGGGAAGCTTCCCCTAGAGGAGATTTAGGGTGGATTTGAATATCCCCTTACACTTGGAAAATGCTGACGTTAGCACAAAAAGTGGTCTCCCGTGTTACCATGGCAATTTGATAAATCCGATTTGACATTTGTCATTGGGTAACATTTACATCACAGGTTTCCGAAAGTAAATGTGCAGTCGCTGGAGAATCAATTGAAATATAAAATTAACCACAACGAAGGATAATATTTTGGAGCCGGGAAATCTTAGATGCGTAATGATTATTTTTACCACCGGTGATTCATATGCTGATGGCTTCTGATTATAATCACATGGGTCTCTATAAGGCAGGGGTTTCAGCTCCACAGCCTCATCCTGATGAAGTTAGTTTGTTGGCAAGTATTATCCCCCAGCTTACTACTGTGACTTGTCCGGTTAGGCTTCAGCTTTGGAACTGAGCCAGTGCGGGTTGGTCGTGGTTACGGCAAAACCCTGTGACGGCAGTGTGCTGCAAGTGGAGCCGTGGAGTCAGAGCTCATACTGTGGGACTCCCCCAGAGATGGTAGTTTATTGGGGTGGTATTGATTCGTTCTGCTGTGCTGCTGAACTGGTACAGAGTTTGCCGCCTTAAAGGGACAGTACGCTTGTGAATCTTCAAGCAAGCAGACGTGTTCCTGGTTTGAGTGCCCACACCGGAGCCCTGCTCAGCCTGTATAAAGAACCCTTTGCAGTGACTGGAGCAGGAGAACCGTAGGATTAGCTGACGCTCCCATATTTGATCCATCATCAGAGCAGTAACATGTACCCAGAACATGCCCTGTCCAGCTGATGTGTCCTTGCTGAACGTGCATTTTATTCCACTTTAATATTTATCATTATATCTGTACTCTTTTACACTATGTGAGGCCACATGCTTTCAGGATATTCCTGCTTCAGCACAGGTGGCTCAATCAGTGGCTCAGTCGAAGACTTGAGTCAGCTGTGCTGAAGCAGGGCTATCTTTAAAACCTGACCTGCTTGTGGCCCTTGAGGACTAAAGTTGGTCAACCGTGGTCTAGAGATACTCTGTATCATTATACATTGCATCATACTCCTGTTGAGGGGTTACAGTTATGCTGTCTTCATCACACAGGCAAAATGATGCACCAAAGAGGAGCTAATGCCATTAACCCATTCACTGCCAGGGGGGCTTGATCTGCAAAAGCAACCCGGTTGATAGGTCGACAGTTGGTCGATGGTCGACAGTTTTGCACAAGTTGGCAACATTTGGCCTTGAGTCTGCTTCGCATCTGTAGTTGGAAGTGTCACCCCTCTTTGCCCGGCTCCCAAAAAGGAGGGTCACAACTAAATGCAGTGGAATAGATGGGTGCAGGTGGTAAGAGTCTCTCATACCTTTTTTCTCAGGGTGCTGGCTGGTGTTGTAAGCAGATGTAAAAAGGGCACCAGGGACTTTATTAGACAGACTGGTTACTTTATTTATACAGGCAAGTTTCATACATCCTTCTTCCCTGGGGCTCAGATAGCTTCCCAGGGGGGCACACACAGCTAGTCACCTTCCATTGCCCTGGGTTAAGGGAAACTTGCAATCTCTGGCTCCAGTAACCTTGAGTCATTCACACGTACCGTCCAGGACTCTTTGTAAGGGTGTACTTCTATCGAGGTTCCCATTTACAGTACCTATCATCCTTACACTGCCCTACCAGTCCATACTATGGCAACCTGGTGTGCATGGACATGGAGCTGGCGTTAGAAAAACTCTACAGTAGCTGTGACTCTTCCCTGGATCCCTGATTTAGGCATCCTTAACTTGAAGTGTGACGGAGACCCTCTTTCAAGGAAAGATATGGCATCTTGACTATTACAGTGGCCCTTCCTAGATAAGGGGCACTTCCCTAACTTCAAAACAACAAAATATAACCATAATTCTTGACATGAAGTTACCCGTAAAAGCCATACCATTAACACCCTACTCTTAACACAGTTAGACTCCTCTCCTCTGGTGTCCTCCAGGAGCCTGGGGCCTGGGGCCTGGAAGCTGCTACAGCTCCTTTTATACCACTGTGTGATGTCGCTATCCTGCTCCTGTAACTGAGCAAGGTGGGGAGGTTCTGTTCTGGCTGACAGATTCAATCTGCCAGTGGTGACATTGGATACCGAGGCGTGAGCCTCATTACTCCAAGTTCTCTTGTTGAGTGTATTGTCGCACATTTTAGAAAGCTTCTTGATCTGTGTTACTTACCACAGCTGAGTTGGTTTCACAGGTTCAGCACTGTGATGGGTAAACTGAGCAAGGTACAGACATCTTTAGCCTATTAGGATTCATACGTGCCAGGTGACTATTCTAGTAGGTTCTGGAACTGAGGAGTGGCCAGGCACCTGACATAAGGCAACATAGAATTAGCTGCATGGTATTAGCTACATGGTAGGATCTTTCCTATACATTAACCTGCTAACTCCCCATTAACCCCTTCAGAAGACAATAGTAATCCCACTAGGGAGTTTATGGAAGTACCACATCTGTTTTTTGGTTTATGAAAAGTGCCCCAAAAGATATTAGATCAACAAATATCAAGATTAAATGAAAAGGAGATGAGCGCACAACCACTCAGAGGAAAGTGTGTATTGCAAAGCTATATTAAAATACAAAGGTAAGCATTACTAGTACAATTAGTACGTGTAAAACAAGCTTATCGTAAAAGGCTAAAACCGTCAGTATTCCCCGAAGTAGCTTCAGGGTTTCCAATCTTAACGCTTCAAAAAAAAAATCAAGATTAACTGCACCTGTTAATTTGCATGGTCGCACCTCTGCGGGTTTTCATTAAACTGTGAATTTGTACTTGACTAACCGATCGATATGTACAGGGAATTAGCTGTGATAAATAAAGGCTAATCCACTTTATTGAATAAGATTTTGCAGTACAGAAACGCTGCGGCGAAGCCCATCTCATGGGCATACACTTCGTGTGATGAATAAGAGGGGATTTAGACATATGATGTCATTTGTAACATTCAGGAAAATGATGTCACAGTGAATCGTGCACCAGATTGAAGTGATCGCCATAATAAGCTGTGACATAGTCCCAGGATAGTGGGCAACTTTCTGTCTGATGTATAGAAGTGCAGACATATTGTGGATGTGATCCGCCCCACATATTCAGTCACTAAGGCTGGTGGATAGGAAATCCATACCAGACTTTACAATGGTTCTGGTTTCCCTCCCCTGCTCTCCTAATTGAGGAACAGGAATATGTTGCAGTTAGTTTGGCTGCTTCACTCTCTCTCACGCTTAGAGCCTGGAGGCTGGGAGGAAGCTGCTGCTTCCCAGGATCCAGTTCGGGTTAGAAGTCTCTCCCACGTATTGCAGCACCTGAGAAGCTATTGGGACGCTGTCCCCATCTGACAGTTAAGGACTCAATGTTATCTCTATGTGTTATTTAAAGTTGGTAACTGGCTTACCCAGCCAACATTGCATATAGGGATCTGCATGTGAGTTTGACTTCTGACAGGAGATAGAGGTTTCTTTTTATGATTTCTTCTGTTTCTTAAAGCATTGTATTGTATGTATTATGTATTTATTTAGGGGGACAAACACGTGTATACACACAAGGGGCACTCAGCCCTCAACCTTCAGCGGTTTATTTTTCCATTAGTGACACTAAACATTTTAAACACCTCGGAGCAAGGCCTCCTCTTCCTTAATGTTAGGCTGAGTCCCCGCTGGCGCTGAGTGCGCTCATGCTTAGAGCATGAGCGCTGGGTGACCTGCAACTTGCGCACACGCGCGCGGGGGGAAGAGAGGGGGGCGCAATTGCGGGCTATCTGAGCAAGCGGGAAAGTTTAACATTTTTATTTACAAAGCGCCGAGTGTGTGTGTGTGTGTGTGTGTGTGTGTGTGTGTGTGTGTGTGTGTGTGTGTGTGTGAGTGTGTGTGTGTGTGTGTGTGTGGGTGTGTGTGTGTGTGTGTGTGTGCGCCTGCGCATCGCATGAGCCGGAACTTGCATATATATATATAAGTAACCGCGCCGCCCGCTCAGTGAGCTCAGCGCCAGCGGGGACTCAGCGTTACTTGTATGTCTGAAGCACTTATTCCCCTGACCTGTTATTTATATTATCTGTTATTTATTTGATTACTCCGTGTAGTACTACTCTAAAGCGCTATGTACATTAATGGCGCTATATAAATAAAGACATACAATACACTACACATAAACACCCAGAGAGGTAATACCGGTATACACATACACGCCCAGAGAGGTAATACCGGTATACACATACACGCCCAGAGAGGTAATACCGGTATACACATAAACACCCAGAAAGGTAATACCGGTATACACATACACGCCCAGAGAGGTAATACCGGTATACACATACACGCCCAGAGAGGTAATACCGGTATACACATACACGCCCAGAGAGGTAATACCGGTATACACATACACGCCCAGAGAGGTAATACCGGTATACACATACACGCCCAGAGAGGTAATACCGGTATACACGTACACGCCCAGAGAGGTAATACCGGTATACACATACACGCCCAGAGAGGTAATACCGGTATACACATACACGCCCAGAGAGGTAATACCGGTATACACATACACGCCCAGAGAGGTAATACCGGTATACACATACACGCCCAGAGAGGTAATACCGGTATATACATACACGCCCAGAGAGGTAATACCGGTATACACATACACGCCCAGAGAGGTAATACCGGTATACACATACACGCCCAGAGAGGTAATACCGGTATATACATACACGCCCAGAGAGGTAATACCGTTGTACACATATACGCCCAGAGAGGTAATACCGGTATACACACACGCCCAGAGAGGTAATACCGCTATACACATTCACGCCCAGAGAGGTAATACCGGTATACACATACACACCCAGAGAGGTAATACGGATATACACATACACACCCAGAGAGGTAATACCGCTATACACATACACGCCCACAGAGGTAATACCTGGTAATTTACTGGACAGTGTCCAAATACAGGCCAACCCAGTTCAATACTAGAGACCTGGCAACCCTAACTGTGGACATAGGCAAATGGATCAATCTCACTAGCATGAAGGTGGCGATAACAAAACCGCAAGATTGCAGCTGTCAGTTCCTAACGAGCACTTCACTGAAGACCTACTGTACGTTGTGACGACTTCCTTTTGATAGATCTGCTCATTCACGCACCCAATGTGCGCATTGCACAGCATCGACAAGCCAAAGCAAAATCGCAACCTAACAGACATGCATTGCCAGTGCTCCACAGGCAAGAAGAGTTTAATTAATACAACGAGGAGCCATTCTCAGCAATTTCGTCTTTTTCCATTTGGAAAGCTAATTTCCCCACTTCACTGAATAGACCCCCTGACATTTTTTTTATGCCTAAAATGCTTGATGTCGCTGCATAATATGGAAGAACTCTGGAGAGATTTTCAAGGGCTGATTATTATAATGAAAGCGTTGACAAACTTTTGAGTGGTCCAGGGGGGGGGGAAGAGTATCCCAAATACATTTTTGTTTGGACTTTATAGAAACCGGTCGGCAAGTGAATGACTCATTAAATGACGGTGCTGTGTCAATACTTTGCTGTTGATCCTAATCTTTTTGACTGTAACTGTTTGTACTAGCTGGGGGTAAATGAGCCCTAGTGAAGGGATTCTATGTCAGCAATGTACAGAAAAGGAACTGAGTTCTCCCCGAAGCCCTTGAGTGTAAACTTTTGGCAGGTAGAAAGATGCGCGGTCAGAGAAAAATGCGCTGATACTGTATCAGAACCCATCCCAAAGGTATGAAAGTACTTTGCAAAAGCTTATGCTATAAGGTTATAATTAAACCACCGGTTCAGCACACTCAACAGTTCAAAGTACATTAACAGTGTATTTGTTTTTTTTTTTTTTACCAAGTAAAATGTTGAATGTGGGGTTCCCCAAGTTCAGTCCTTGAGAACAACCAGCAGATCAGGTATTCAGGGCCGTTCGTGGCTGATTGGGGCCCTGTGGTTTTTAAAAAGAGAAGCCGTATGCATTTATGAATGTCATTGTTCTCTCTGATGTGGTGTGTTGATATGTTGTTTGAGACAGCTCTGCTATTGAGCTGTATGGAAACTGTACCATAGAATAATATTGTGATATTATATATATATATATATATATATATATATATATATATATATATAACACACAGAGAAGCCTGCAACAGACCTATATCAATAAACTGTGCTAAAACCAGTTCAATGAGGTGTAAATAATGACACCACTGGCGGTGCTGGGGATGGGAATAATATGAAAACCAACACAGAAAAAAAGAATCCCCTAATAGCACTCTACTGTAGCATACAAAACGTAACAACATTTATTAATCACAAATAGACATACATGAGTTAAAAAAGGGAGCGGTGGTGTCCTGCCTGCTGTGAGATGGTACTAATGCCCCTTAAAGACAAAAATAACAAGCTGAAATAGGCTGTTACTACATTTGAATAGAGAGCATATCACTGAACTATAATGTGGAAACGTAATGAAATGCTGGTACTGTATGCTTAGCAGAGGAAATAACTGCACCAATGAGTAATGAGAATGTAGAAGCAAACCAATGTTTGCCTCTAACAACTCAGACCGGCCGGTCAGTGACTACTGAGATAACAACCCCTATAGTGAGTCAGTGTGTGCATAACAGCAATAACATGCAATAGATGAAATGAGTATAATTTAGCACACACAGAGGTTGACTAATTCACAGATAATATGCAACAAAGTAAAATTTGACACCTTGAGAAAGGTCCCACTGGGGGACCGAAACGTCGGTTTTTGTGTCTTCTATCAAATATAGAAAATGTATGATTTACTTACCTGTGTGCTGTCCCTTGATGTCGTGTTGCAACCGGTATCGTATGGTATGTGTGTGTATATATATATATATACACAGAACGGGCTACTTATCCTTCTACAACTGGAGTAAGCCCTGGTAAGGGCAGGCGCTAGTAGTGACCATGGGTTTCCCCCTCACCAAGCCCCGCCTCTGTGGTGGAGGCAGGCCCCTGAGCTCTGTGCAGGCTTGACAGAGGGGAGGTCCTGCTGACATCATGGGGGGCGGGGCTGAGTCTATTTAGTGGGCTGTCCTGTGTGTGTGTTTGTTGATTGAGTTATGAGTCAGTTCTGAGTGCAGTCACAGAGAGTCGGGTTCAGTTCTGCATGGTGTTGAATCTTGCCTGTCAGGCCTGTGAGAGTTTGGAGTCTCTGGAGAGCAGTGTGTCTGCTGAACCAGAGAAAGGAGAGATGACCCTGTGACAGCTGCGCGGGTAGCTGGTCAGTCTGGGAGCATCAGATGGGAGCTGAGGAGAGTGTGCGGTCTGAATTGCTCCGGTGCCTGTGCGTCCACTGCGGGATACCCGGAGCGGTCCCCAGCACTGAGGCACGATGCCCTCAATGCGGCACGTACTACCTGTGGCCTAACGAGCCATGGCCACTGATCGAGACCCCGCGGGGTGCCTCTCCAGGAACACTAACGGAGGTGGCGGAGACGAAAGACAAGGCTGCCCTAGTTCCCAGCCACACCCATGCGGTAAGAACCAAGCCCAGCCAGCTACAGAGCTGAGAGAACAGCGGCGGAGGAGAGCGCGACCGCAGTGGAGGTACCGGTACCGGAGCAAGCCCGTTTCGTGCCACTACCCACTGGCGGTATCACCCAAGAACCCGGTGACTCCATTGCGGAGGAGCCAATCGTAATATCGTCGGAGGAAGAAGTTGGCGTCCCATCGGTGGCGATGCGCCTACCGGCGAACCACCCCAGCTGTAACAAAGATGGCAGTCCACATACCGGAGAGGAGCAGACGAGTCCGGATACCTTCCGACGGCGAGAGCTGGTGCGGCCTGAGGCCCGTAACAATTCCACGGCCGTGGTGACTCCCAGTGCGGCGGAGATGGTGTCCGAGACGAATCCGGAGGACCTCGAGAACATCAGCCTGCAGCGGAGCGGTAAGGCGACTCCACCACCCCCTTACTCCCGCCAGACGAAGACGGCACCAGCAGAGGATGAGAAGCAGAGGCTTGCGGCCTACTTACCCGTCCGCGGACCGGAGGATCCACCACCGCCCCTTCCGGTCTTCGACGCACTTCCGGTGCATGACCACGGAGCGGATGGAGATTCTGCGGGCACCGGCGATGACATCACTTCCGGTTCCGACTGGAAGAGAGGCCCGGGAGCGCTGTTCTCCCCACGGAGAGCATCCATGACAGCTGCAATCGCCACACTGAAAAGCCAAGGCCCATCCAGAGGAGCACGAAGCACGTCGGAGAGAGCCACCAAGAAAGCGCCCACTGGTCGCGGTATTACCCGCTTGCTGGACACTAACTTGAACATTGCCCCAGCCCCAACCCCTAGCTCCATCGCCCCGGCCACTGCCCCTGCCCCGTCACGAGTGTTGTCACCGGGACCTAAGGGAGATAAATTAAGCAAGTACCCCAAATATTCCAGAGACGTGCGGGACTGGGAATTGAGCGATGAGGGGTCTGATGGGGAAATACCATATGATAATGTAATATGTGTGCCTAACCCAGTGCCTTTTTCTCCTGTAGCTAGAGGGAGGGCCCGAGGGTCTCACACTATAGCAGAGGCTGGGCCTGTGAGTGAAGTGGTTCACAAGATGAACCCTACAAGGTATTTCAACGCCAAAGGGAGGATAGATTGCTCGCGCTCTACAGAGGCGGTGACGTCGTGTGTCTCATCCCAAGCAGAGTCCGAGATAGAGACCACTAGCCCCTTATCAGAGTACGAGCACCGTGACAAGTGGTGGGCCTCCTTATTTACTGGGTACCTCGCAGGTATGGACCGCACCAGGTTCTTACTCATCCGTAACAACATAGTTGATCATTGGTGGGCGGAAGGTGCCTATACTCCCCAGGAGGTGGCGGACGAAGTAGAACACAGGTACCGGGAGATAGAGCAGAAGATCATTCTGCCCAAGGGCCCCAGCATTTTGTATGATGATATTGCCACTACAGAATAAGAGTTCTGGGTACTGCCAAGCAGGGCGGGTCGCCAAAAGAAACTCACGAAGTTGAGCAGAGCAGACAGAGCCATAGTGGCTAGGTACAGGCAGTCCCATGGGTACGAATACCCTTATGTGCCTGAACCCATAATGCAAGAAATTGAGGAGAACAGGGATAGTTGGCTCCGAGAAGCCGTGCAAGAATACTTAAGAACCAAGTTTGGTAAGGCGGTTACCATAATGAGGACAAGATTAGTGAGGTGGTCCGCGTCTGGAGTATAGGACGGTGCATATACATGCACAGTGTGATCTATCGGCCAGAGCCTGGGTCGGTACAGTCGTTTTACGTGACCATAACTGATCATAATGGAAGAAAAGTGCAGAAGCCTGACCCAAAGCATTATTCCTAGTTGGTTCTCCCCGTTGGGAGTACCCGGCTACTGTTACTGTTACGCCACCTGGTGGTTGGCTCAAGAGATAACCTGTCTTGCACTGTGTTTGTTTCCCAGGTTTGTCTACGCAGGATGGTTCTGCTAAAAGTAAGTCCAAGTGGGGACCATTGGATTCCACCAGAGGGAGAGTGTTGCCCCCTGTAAACAGAATGGGCTACTTATCCTTCTACTACTGGAGTAAGCCCTGGTAAGGGCAGGCGCTAGTAGTGACCATGGGTTTCCCCCCTCACCAAGCCCCGCCTCTGTGGTGGAGGCAGGCCCCTGAGCTCTGTGCAGGCTAGACAGAGGGGAGGTCTTGCTGACATCAAGGGGAGCGGGGCTGAGTCTATTTAGTGGGCTGTCCTGTGTGTGTGTGTGTGTGTGTGTTGATTGAGTTCTGAGTCAGTTCTGAGTGCAGTCACAGAGAGTCGGGTTCAGTTCTGCATGGAGCTGAATCTTGCCTGTCAGGCCTGTGAGAGTTTGGAGCCTCTGGAGAGCAGTGTGTCTGCTGAACCAGAGAAAGGAGAGATGACCCTGTGACAGCTGCACGGGTAGCTGGTCAGTCTGGGAGCATCGGATGGGAGCTGAGGAGAGTGTGCGGTCTTAATAGCTGTAGGACCGAGAGGAGACAAGGACAGACCTATATAGAGGTGGACCAATGCCCTCACCCTGCTCAGGGGGTGAGGGGCAGGAGATCTAGCCTCACCCACAGGGCCTACCCTGGTGGAGGTGGAGGCAGGGGTATTGAGGCCCCATCCAGACCATCCTGTATTGTATTGTATGTCTTTATTTATATAGCGCCATTAATATACATATCGTTTCACAGTAGTAATACATGTGGTAATCGAATAAATAACAGATAATATAAATAACAGATCATGGGAATAAGTGCTTTAGACAAACATAACATTAAGGAAGAGGAGTCCCTGCCCCGAGGAGCTTACAATCTAATTGGTAGGTAGGGAGAACGTACAGAGACAGTAGGAGGGAGTTCTGGTAAGTGCGTCTGCAGGGGGCCAAGCTTTATGTATCATGTGTTCAGAATGTTCACAGTGCTATTCATATACTTCTTTAAGCAAGTGTGTCTTAAGGTGGGTCTTAAAGGTGGATAGAGAGGGTGCTAGTCGGGTACTGAGGGGAAGGGCATTCCAGAGGTGTGGGGCAGTCAGTGAAAAAGGTTTAAGGCGGGAGAGGGCTTTAGATAAAAAGGGGGTAGAAAGAAGACATCCTTGAGCAGAACGCAAGAGTCGGGGTGGTGCATAGCGAGAAATTAGGGCTGAGATGTAAGGAGGGGCAGAAGAGTGTAAAGCTTTAAAAGTGAGGAGAAGAATGGAGTGTGAGATGTGGGATTTGATTGGAAGCCAGGAGAGGGATTTCAGGAGGGGAGATGCTGAGACAGATTTAGGAAAGAGTAGAGTGATTCTGGCAGCAGCATTTAGGATAGATTGTAGGGGAGACAGGTGAGAGGCAGGAAGGCCGGACAGCAGGAGGTTACAGTAATCAAGACGGGAGAGAATGAGGGCTGAGTCAGAGTTTTAGCAGTCGAGCAACAGAGGAAAGGGCGTATCTTTGTTATAATGCGGAGGAAAAAGCGCCAAGTTTTAGAAATGTTTTGAATGTGAGGGGCGAATGTGAGAGAGGAGTCGAGTGTGACCCTTAGGCAGCGTGCTTGGGCTACTGGGTGGATGATCGTAGTTCCAACAGTAATGTGGAAGGAGGTAGTAGGGCCAGGTTTGGGAGGAAGTATGAGGAGCTCTGTTTTAGCCATGTTGAGTTTAAGGCGATGGAGGGCCATCCAGGATGATATAGCAGAGAGACATTCAGAAACTTTGGTTTTTACAGCAGGTGTAAGGTCGGGTGTTGAAAAGTATATTTGTGTGTCGTCAGCATAGAGGTGATATTTAAACCCAAAAGATGTTATTAGGTCACCTAGAGAGAGTGTGTACAGAGAAAAGAGAAGAGGTCCCAGGACAGAGCCCTGGGGTACCCCACAGAGAGATCAATAGAGGAGGAGGACGTGTTAGCAGAAGAGACACTGAAAGTACGATGGGAGAGGTAGGATTAGATCCAGGATAGAGCTTTGTTCCGAATACCAAGAGTATGGAGAATGTGAAGGAGAAGAGGGTGGTCCACGGTGTCAAATGCTGCAGAGAGGTCGAGTAGTAATGACCTCTGTCTTTGGCAGCATGGAGGTTGTCAGTTATTTTTGTGAGGGCTGTTTCCGTGGAGTGAGCAGTGCGGAAGCCAGATTTTAGAGGGTCTAGGAGAGAATAGGTGTTGAGAAAATGGAGCAAGCGAGAGAATGCAAGACGTTCAAAGAGTTTAGAGGCAAAAGGCAGGAGGGAGACAGGTCGATAGTTAGAAAGACAGGAAGGGTCAAGCTTGCTGTTTTTGAGTAATGGTATGACTGTTGCATGTTTGAAGGAGGATGGAAAGGTTCCAGAGCAGAGGGAGGAGTTAAAAATGTGTGTGAGCGTAGGGAATATAGTAGGAGCAAGAGGTTTTAGGAGATGGGAGGGAATGGGGTCAAGAGGGCAAGTGGTAGAGGGAGAAGTGGCGATCAACAGCGACACATCCTCCTCTGAGACAGTGGAAAAAGAGTCAAGGAAGGCAGGAGGAGAGTTAGGAAGAGGTGTAGGATGGGAAGAAGAAACAGAGGGGATGTTCTGACGTATGGATTCCACCTTTTCCTTAAAATAGTCAGCAAATTCCTGAGCGGAGATGGAGGAAGGAGAGGCAGCTGAGGGTGGTTTGAGTAGAGTATCAAAGATAGAGAACAGTCGGCGTGGGTTAGACTTGTGCATGTTGATTAGTGCAGAAAAGTAGGCTTGTTTAGCTTGCGAGAGGGCAGAGTTGAAACAGGATAGCATAAATTTGTAGTGAAGGAAGTCTGCGAGAGTGTGAGACTTCCTCCAGAGGCGTTCAGAGGAACGAGTGGAGGAACGCAGCATGCGCGTGTGGGAATTTAGCCAGGGTCTAGGGTTAGAAGGGCGAGGACGGCAGAGAGAAAGCGGGGCATGTAGATCAAGAGAGGAGGACAAGACAGAGTTGTAGTTCCTGACCAGGTTGTCGGGGTCTGTAGCAGAGCTGAGAGAGGAGAGGGAGGAGCGTAAAGTGGACTCAAAGTCAGGTAAGTGAATAGAGCGCAGGTTTCTGCAGAACCGGGGTGTAGATGGAGGTGGAGAAGGGGAGAAGCGAGATAGAGAGAATGAGATGAGGTGATGGTCAGAGAGAGGAAAAGGGGAAATGGAGAAATCGGAGAGAGAGAAGTTCTTAGTGAAAACCAGGTCTAAGTAGTGGCCATCCTTGTGGGTGCTGTCTGGAGACATTACTGGAGGGAAGGAGAGGAGGAATACCAATACATTTGAAAGCCAGCTGCACAGGACTTGCTGCTGTATCTGAACTGCGGCTACTGCGTGCTGCTGTTGTGATCAGAGACAATAAAGAGACATTGCGGTTTTACATCAGACTTTGTGTGTATTCTGGAGCATTCACCCTGGGACTAGGGATCTTCTCTATAAGGGTCCTACCCCACATTCTGGGAAGTTATAGAGAATGGAGGCGCTGCACCGTTGCTAATGAGAAGATGGAGGCATATATCCCAGAAGCCTGGTCCTGTATCCCCGACATCACCGCGGGAGACACAGGCCCTCCTGTTACCGGCAGGTATGCACCACCAACATACATGTAGCCAGCCCTCACTACACCCTAGATATGGCATCTGTGTCTGGGTGGGGGGGACATGGGTTACATAAATATATATATATACACAGTATATATACTATGTTTCTATGTTTGTTATGAGATGTACCAGCGGTGGTGGTGGAAAGGGGGGGGGGGGGCGGGGAGATATGTCGGTAGCGAGGGGAGATGCGGCAGCAGCGCGGGGAGATGTGCTGGCAGCGGGGGGAGATGTACCAGCGGCGGAGGGGCGGTGAGATGTGCAATTATTTGGAGGGAGAGAGAGAAATAGAAAGAGGGTGGCGAGAGATGGGGAAAGGAAGAGAGGTACTGTAGGGAGAGAGGGAGGGAGAGAGGATAGAGGGAGGGAGAGAGGATAGAGGGAGAGAGCGAGAGAGCGAGAGAGAGAGAGATCAAACGTCCAATGACAGGTGCTAACAATTAAAACTCAGATCAGAAAGAGTGAATCAATCAAGCATCTAATGATTCCTCTAACTTAATGAACTTAAGATAAGCTTTTGTTGTCATTATATTCTATTCTCCGGGTTACAGGACAAAAAGAAACAAACCTTCACTTTGTATCCTTCTGGGAGGCTTCAATTGAAATCACATTCGCCTTAATATTACTGCAAATCTCTGATTCTCATTACTAGTTCTCCTTAGAAGCCTATTAAAAGCTTAGCTGAGAACAGTTGAATGATCACTAAATGCGAAGACGGTTGGGGAATTATAATTATTCTTCACATTAATAATCACCATTATGTATAAATGATTAGCAGAGAAAGCGCAGTAGGGCTGGGGCTTTAATGCGGCTTTCTTGCAAATCTGCCATTCTGAAATAAAATGTAATTGGCCAATTCTCACTCATAACTTTGCAAAGAAAAAACATAGAGTCTTAGCGCCTTGGTAATTCGCAATGTACATTTATAAATAGCGGTAACTTCTTGGTAGGGTTTGTATACAGTACTACAGTACATCAGATCAGAACTGCTTCTTCCGTGTGAAGGGAAGAGGTACTGTATTGTGCAGGGGTAACCAACTCCAGTCCTTAAGGGTCACCAACAGGCCAGGTTTTAAGGATATCCCTGCTTCAGCACAGGTGGCTCAATCATCCACTGATTGAGCCACTTGTGCTGAAGCAGGGACTGCTTGAGCCACCTGTTGCTGAAGCAGAGACTGAGCCACCTGTGCTGAAGAAGAGACTGATTGAGCCACCTGTGCTGAAGCAGGGATATCTCTAATAGCTGCCCTGTTGTTGGCCCTTGAGGACCGGAGTTACCCCCCCCTGGTATAGTCCCATTATTTTATAAGAAGCATTCTGGAGCTGGAAGACAACACCACTTAATAAATATGGGCCATAATAAGTAATGTATTGGTTAATATATAATAAATGCATTTTTTATAGCACTGACAATGTACAGTATGCAGAGCTATAGGTAGACTTTTAGCATGCACGACGACGCTGATTCACCAAGCAGAAATGTCACCATTTTTGCTGAACTTCGAAGGTGACTTTACAGTACATTACTATTATATAACTGCTGCTCAGTGCAGTCACAGCAGCTCCCACGTGTGGTACTGGTCTAGGACATTTGTTTGCAGCAGTTTTACCGCGTTAAGCCGCCACTCACCTCGCCGCAGGGACATCTCTTCCCCGGCTGTTTCGCCACTAGGATATGCCCCATACCTTACCCTAAAACCCCTAATCTTACCTCTCAATACTAAAACTACCCCCTACCTTAAAAATCGTAACATCTCGCCGTAACAACCTATCCCCCTACCCTAAAAACGTAAACCCCTACCCTAATAACATTAACCCCTTACCATAAAACCTTAACCCCTTACCCTAAAAACCTATCCCTTTACCCTAAAAACCTTAACCCCTTACCCTAAAAACCTTCACCTCTTACCCTAAAAACCTTAGCTCCTTACCCTTTAACCCCTACCCTAACTGCTAAAACCCCTTAAGTTAACTTACCTTGCTGATGAAGCGGCTGGTGGCTGAGTGCCCACTGGCAGGGCGGCCGCAGCGAAGGGTTTGTCGGTGGCCAAACGCCAGCGCTGACTTGGTCGTGGCAAAATGTCATTGACCAAACGTCCGATTCCGGTGTTATTGCCCCAATTATTGAGGACATAGGACCTGCTTTCCTCCCCTGTTCAAGTTCTCCCTTTCTCTCCCGGCAATACGTTGCAGGCGCCTCTGACGGTGAAAGGGTTACAGTTCGCCATTGTTGACTAGTGCAGGCTGTCGGGTGTCAGTCTCATGTTATTTTCAAACACTCTCACTAATTGCAAGGCAGTGTCACTAATTCCCAGAAATAATGGCTCGTAGATTTCAATTTAGGCCAGAAGAACTTCTCATCAGTGTCAGAATTATTCTATTTTTATGGTGGTTGTCATCCACAATGCCAAGATCTCAATCATTTGGATGTCTACACTCTAATAGCAATATCACTTGCATGGTCGGCTGAGAGACACACAAGAGATTGCAGCGAGTGTGAGTAATGACAGCAAGTAAGAGGCAGAGAGAAGACCAGATAAGAAGAAAAGGCACCAAGAAAAGGGTCAATCAGAGGGAGCTGAAAGACTCATGTATGGGCTACTCCACAATGCAAGACAAGCTTCATAAAGATGACCTGCCAGCAAAAAGCGTAACTGCTATGAAAGGGATTACTGTACTTGTGATCAATACGGTCATTTAGTTTGGTAACTCTTAATGAACTTTCTCCGTAACTAAAGGTTTGAAATGATAGACTGCTAGATCTTGAAGCATCTACAGTCTATTTCAGCTTTATCAGTATGAGCAACCTTCATACGCAGTGGGGTACGTAGATGGGACTTGGGCATCCAGTATTCTTCAGGCTCAGCTCTTGATGAGCTGCACACTGGAGATTGTCTTAACGGGTTTCAATGGGAAAACAAGGTCAGGTGTGTTTTATTTGAGCGTGTTATTCCTTTGCCTAAAGCAGAACACCTACCCGTGATCGGGAAGTCTGTGATTATTTGGATGTTGGAAAGGAAATACTGTAGCATCAATGAATAGAGGATAGCCATAAACTGGTCGCATTTTAGATCGCACATTATTTAGCTACGTCTGCAAATAAACAACATTTTCACAGTGGGATGGGGGTTATGAAAAAAGTGTGCACAATTTGTCTTATTCTTGTCAAATGTTTTGACTTTTCACAAGTTTCATTTTTGTTAATTATTTTTTTTTAAGTGAATCACAAACAATTTGACATGCATACCGGTCACGTGACCTTGCATACCAATCAGGTGACTTTTAATGTCGATCATGTGACTTTGCATACCGATCACGTGACTTTGCATACCGATCAGGTGACTTTTAATGTCGATCATGTGACTTTGCATACCGATCACGTGACTTTGCATACCGATCACGTGACCTTGGATACCGATCACGTGACCTTGCACATTGATCATGTGACCTGGCATACCGATCATGTGACCTTGCACACAGATCATGTGACCTTGCAAACCGATCATGTGACCTTGCATACCGATCATGTGACTTTGCATATTGATCATGTGACCTGACATACTGATCAGGTGACCTTGCCCATTGGTCTTGTGACCTTGCACACCAGTGATATAAACCTGCAAATGTTTTTGCCGATCTTTACGGCAGATTTTGCAGGATTGGTGAACCTTTGGATACCTTTCGCACATCTCTCCTTGATGCTATTGGATTCAGTAGTAATGAGCAGAGTATACATTTCCATCCATATCATCAGCGCACCTTACCTTCCAGTGGAAAGATGTGGGAGGCCATGAGAACTGGTCAAAATCAGAGAATTACAGCTGTGTTTATGTCTTCAAAATCGGGTTACAAAATGTCCTGAAATGTCCCCAGAATATTGTCAGATTTTCACCGGTTCACAAAATTGCCGTAAATGGCAATATGTAAAGTGCCGTACGGCCGTGCACATTGAGTTTTAATGTTTAGTCGTTCATTTTATTTTTTTTGCAAAAAAAAAAGAAAAGAAATGACAAAACATTTGCACATCTCGGCTAAGAAATGTAAGCAAAATGTCCAGCATAAGATTACAACAATGCTTAAAGGCAGGGCACAGCCCTACGTCAGATGTAGCTAAGATACAGGTGTAAGCTGTAGGAGAAACACAAAATGAAGTTAACAATAACAAGTGAGATACTTAGCACCCCTGTAACTCAGGCACTATAATGCGCAGGACATCTTTGATGTGAGAACACACTAGTCATCCCAACGGCAACAGCGGAAGGGCAGCCAAAGGGTGTCAGGCGTTTGCTGCCGTTAGCTGATGTTAGAGATGCTTTGTTACAATTCCCATAATCATTTATTATCTCTAACTGTCCATGAAATGTCTATAAACTCAATGCATAACCTCTGTTCATTTAATGTATCCCCTGCACCTAATGTTTCCACTTACCGTTCCTTATAGAATATAAGCTCCTTGTGACATGGCCCTCCTTACTTACTGTAACAATGTAAGTTTATGTTTGTTATTTTTGGTTTTCGTCCTCCAACTGTTATAGATTAATAATAATAGATTGCAAGCTCTTCGGGGCAGAGACTTCATGGGTCTGCTTAATTCTATTGTCTGCACTGCATAAGAAAATCATCTTGTTATTATTACTACGCTCCATAACTCTCTGACACTTTACACTAATCTTTAAAGTACCTTCATGCACACATCACTCTTCCGCTCAGCAAATCCTCTGAGAAAGGATAAATGTTAGGTTACTCCTCTCAAAAGTTTCCACAGAAGGAAGTTTTGCCCTTTTGCTTATCACTGCCGTTGAGTGCTAGCAGAGTTAAGCCTTTTGCTGAGAAAACATCCAAGATACATTTTAGGAGGATTCAACGTGACATCTTCCCCTGGGAAATCATTCACATGCCCGTGATTCTCATTTTCTAATATATCCACGCTGCACTTGTGTGTCTGGCTTTGTATATTGATGAGTCAGATGATAAGCTCGGGGAATGTGCAAGATGACATTACTTCCCATGTTAGCAAGCCAGAAAAGAATCCAACTATTCACTATTTCATTGTTAGAAATTGTCTGCACAACTGCAATGTTCTGTAATGCTGCTAAGTACAGTGAATGGTGAGGCATTGAACAGCTTCTTACCATTCTAACCAGTACAGTATTTATTATGTGCACGTACTGTTCTGTTTCTAAATTTAGTAAGGTAATACCTGTTTTGCGAGTGTGTGGGAGTAGACAGAATAATGCTAATTATATAACGTATCCACAAAAATACGCTGCGTAGCGCATAGCAACAGAGAGACAGATCTTGGAAAATGAAAACTATTTTATTGGAGCTGCATTTAAAAAAACGGAGGGTGTAACACTCCTACGCGTTTCGTGCGTATCCGCACTTTATCAATACGGATATGCATGAAATGCGTAGGAGTGTTGCACCCTCCGTTTTTTTTAAATATAGGTCCAATAAAGTAATTTTCATTTCCCAAGACCTGTCTCTCGGTTGCTGTGCGCTACGCAGCGTATTTTTGTGGATATCTCTGGATCTTGGATCCAACTACAGGGGACATATAGTGAGGACTTTATTATTTACCTAAGGGCCATCCCAAGGAGGAGGGGAAGGGTATAATAGAGCCTTAATTTAGGTTGAAAGACTGTCATTGGATCACTAACTATGGATTATAGTCCCCATGTGTTACTTCCCTGATTATTCAAACATCAGTGTGGGACCAAGCACTTGAGCATCCACCCAATCCCTATACACACTCTTTCATTATATAAAGTAGACCATGTTTTAACACAGGGGAGAGCAACTCCAGTCCACAAAGGCCACCAACAGGTGGTCAGGTTTTCAGGATATCCCTGCTTCAGCACAGGCGGCTCAATCAGTGGCTCAGTTTTCAACTGCACCGCCTGTGCTGAAGCAGAGATATCCTGAAAACCTGACGTTTGGTGGCCCTTGAGGGCTGGAGTTGGCCACCCCTGTTCTAACAGCACCTCTGTCCTCTTGAAAATTGCTTATGTTTTAGCCACAGACCTTTTTAACCTGCAGAAGAAATGTACAAATGCTGTTTATTCTGCAGAACGGTAAGGTGTCTATACTACTTCTAAATCAGTCTAACTAAAGAAGCAAGTTCTAAAAAGTCTGTTAAGCAGAGATTCTCAACTCCAGTCCTCAACCACCCCCCCCCCCCCCAACTAGTCGGGTTTTCAGGATATCCCTGCTTCAGCACAGGCGGCTCAATCAGTGGCTCAGGGACTGATTGAGCTACCTGTGCTGAAGCAGGGATATCCTGGAAACCTGACCTGTTGGTGATGGGGGGAGGGTCTTGAGGACTGGAGTTGAGAACCCCTGATGTAGATTCAGGTTGCAAGTGTAACAAGAATGGTACATTTATTATAGATTGTGAGTGATTATACTGTATAGTGTAATGAACCAACAAGAGTTTTTTCCGCAAATGAAATATAGCGAGCCATATTTACTGAGAAACCCTACTCCATCAGAGACTTTCCATGCTGGAGGACACCTTACAGATCATTCACTGAAATGGGCCCATAAAGGGACGTGTGTACCAAGCCGTGCTGGTGTCTTGTGGAGTATCTGTACTTAGTAGATATGACCCAGTGTGCTTAGTGTAATATAGTTGGGAAAACTCCATACATTGGAATATATTTATTACGTCAACAGTGGTTCAATCCTGCGGCAAAACAAACTGCATGATTGTATTGTATTGTATGTCTTTATTTATATAGCACCATTAATGTACATAGCGCTTCACAGTAGTAATACATGTGGTAATCGAATAAATAACAGATAATATAAATAACAGATCATGGGAATAAGTGCTTTAGACATAAACATAACATTAAGGAAGAGGAGTCCCTGCCCCGAGGAGCTTACAATCTAATTATGATATGTATCAAAGAGAAAAAATCCCATTGAAATGAATAGGATTGTTTCTTTATATATGTGTTTGCCCCATAATTGCCACACTTTTGCCCCGAAACATGTCCCCCACGGTATTTCATCTACGATGAACTGTCTAGCAGCTGATACATTCAAAGTCTGCAAAAAAATCTTCTCCAGGACCAACATAGCTACTGGAAGAATTTTGAAGTTCTATTATGAATGTAGCATAGCCTCCCAGCTGCTACTTATTTTCCTGGGCCCTACCAGTATAAGCCCTGTTAGGTGCAGGCAGTGGTTGGGTTGATTCCTTCAAATAGGCCCTGTGTGCTTTTGCAGCTTTGGATATATTTGATGTATCCAAGGGCGGGCCTAGCAACAGTCTGAGAGTGTCAGCCTGAGGGAAGGATACTGATTTGTTCATCTGTTGTATGTGATGACCTATCAGTATTCAAACCTGCTCTGTTATGGGGTGGGGTTACAAACATCTCCTCAGGGTTGAATCTGGCACTTTCTCAGAAGTGAGTCAGTCTGTCTCCCCTCCCCCTGAGAAGTAGGAGTGTGTGAGTGTTATCCTGAGCACTACCAGGAATAAGAATCTGGATGGAGCCTGCAAGGCCTTATTCCTAAAGGAGGGCTGTATAGTCTGGTTGACTTCTGCTGTAAACGAATTAAGAACCAGTTGCATTATAACACATTGTGCTTACTGACTGGACCAGAACAAGGTGTCAGTATGGGCCATCCTGCTGTTATCCAGAGGATCCATGCTGACTGGAGGCGCTGCACCAAAGCACCAAGGTAACCTGTAAACCTGTCATGTTCTCTCAGCAACACTGCAGAGCACTCTGCCCTGGTGCCAAACAAGTACAACACATCACCTAAATGGAATAGCAGAGAAACAGATGACCCCAATCTCACTTAGGATGGGGGGACGGGAGGGGGGGGGGCGGTCTATAATGGCTACATGAACAATATATTACTGTTTTAGTTCGGTAGAGATAGACCAGATTTCAGATTTATTTTGAAAGCTGGTAAAGATGTTATCTGAGCTCGTTCTTCTTAAGGCAAGTATGACGATCTGTATCCACCTTCAGCCTTCTTCCAGCATTGGACCATGATCAGAGTATTCCAAGAGAAGTCCGCTCGTTGGAAAAAGTCGCAGTCCACATCCACCAAAATGTCTGCAAGAGTCTCTATGTGCTGCCATTCCACGTTAATTCTAAATGTGACGTGACCTCCACACGTTTCGCACATCACATCAGGGAAACACATCTGAGTCACTGCACATCTATATTATCAACTTTATTGTTCACAATAGTTAAACAGGAAAAAGGGAGGGATCGGAACAATCAGACAAAATGTATACCAGTATTAACAACCTATTGTGTAAAGATAAGTGCAAAAGATAAGATATGCAAAATCAAGATAGACTTTGTTTAATATGTAGCGTTACAAAAATGTGCAACACGTAATAATGAATAGGCACATTAAAAAATGAATAGAAATGTATATCAAACCATAAAATGTATTAAACAATAGTGTGGTAATCATAATGATCTTGTGTTGAAGAAACATGTAAATTAACATATAAATTAATGTGAGGATACTGTAATTAATTAGTAAAGTTCGTTAGTAAATATAGATTAGACAAAGTGACATGTAAGACATATTCATCAAATTAAAAGGAAAAATATTGCATAATAAATTAGGTGAAAAAAATGCATTATAATCAATATAATAAAAGTGATAAGTGCTATGTAAGATTCCCACAGTGAATGAGGATAAACAATAGCTCCCTTTTGTGCAATATAGATTTACAAAAAACAAAATTGAAAACATTGAAATGATAGATACAACAATATTACATATGTATAAAACATATATTTTAAATATTGTATTCATTCAAATTAAAAGAGTTCACATTAGTTTCATTAAAAAAAAATATTTGTAAGTAAAACATCATCCTTTACATTAATCTCTAAATCTAAGAAATGGATTTTATTTAAATGACTTTCACTAGTAAACATAAGGTTCAAATTGTTAGTGTTAAGGTGGGAAACAAATGAATAAACACACAGAATCCCAGCAAGCTCCAGAAGCCCGAAAACACACCACATAATATATATATATATATATATATATATATATATATATATATATATATATATATATCTTATACTATATTAGTGAAAGCACTGTATGTTTGCCTGCCTGCCTGCCTGCATGCATGCATGCCTGCCTGCCTGCCTGGATGTCCGGTGTCCCTAGGGGAAATCTCATTGGTCCCTTGGCCCGCCCCCGCACACCTCTCATTGGCCTGAGGCGGAGTGACGGGCCAAAGGACACACAGGGACACACACACACACAGGGACACACACACACACACACACACACACACACACACACACACACACACACACACACACACAGGCACACACACACACACACACACAGGGACACACACACACAGGGACACACACACACACGGACACACACACACACACACACGGGGCTCACAGTGTTAGCAGCACCCGCGCGCACCTCCTCCTCTCCCCGTGTCTCCCGCGCTTTCACACCGACCCCCCCCCTCCCCCGGCGCCGCTACAGTCAGCGGGACACACACACACACACTATTATTAGCCCTTCAGCGCCCCCCCCCCCCACCCAGTGTCAGCGGCCGTGCGAGACCCCCCCTCTATATCTCCCACCTCTCCCCCCCCCACACATATACATGCCCCCCCCTCCCCGGTGGGGGAACAGCCAGTGGCCAGGCAGGCTGCCTCGCGGCGCCGAGTGCCCAAGATGGTGGCGCCCGGGACACAGCGGGGGAGCGGCCACAACACGCTGCCTCCCGCCTCAGATCCACGTGGGACCTGCCGGATGGGTGAGTGAGCGGCCTTCACCTCCCCTCCACCCCCCCTCCACCCCCCCTCCCCTCCAGTGTCAGTGTCTCCCCGATACCCCCCCCCCCCCGGCGCCGCTACAGTCAGCGGGGGAGCGAGCGAGCGCCCGGGACACAGCGGGAGAGCGGCCACAACACGCTGCCTCCCGCCTCAGATCCACGTGGGACCTGCCGGACGGGTGAGTGAGCGGCCTTCACCTCCCCTCACCCACACCTCACCCCCCATCACCTCCCCTCACCCCCTTTCACCTCCCCTCACTCCACTTCTCCCTTCCACCCCCCTTCACCTCCCCATTTACCTCCCCCCCTCCACCCCCCCTTCACCTCCCCTCCACCCCCCCCTTCACCACCTCCCCTCCACCCCCCCCCCTTCACCTCCCCTCCACCCCCCCTTCACCTCCCTTCCACCCCCCCCCTTCACCTCCCTTCTACCCCCCCCTTCACCTCCCTTCTACCCCCCCCCCCTTCACCTCCCTTCCACTCCCCCCCTTCACCTCCCCTCCACCCCCCCTTCACCTCCCCTCCACCCCCCCACCTTCACCTCCCCTCCACCTCCCCTCCACCCCCCCTTCCCACCGCCTCCCCCCCCTCCCACCGCCTCCCCCCCCTTCCCACCGCCTCCCCCCCTTCCCACCGCCTCCCCTCCACCTTCCCACCGCCTCCCCCCTTCCCCCCCTTCCCACCGCCTCTCCCCCCCTTCCTACCGCCTCCCAGCCCCCCTTCCCACCGCCTCCCCCCACCCCTTCCCACCGCCTCCCCCCACCCCTTCCCACCGCCTCCCCCCACCGCCTCCCCCCCCTTCCCAACGCCTCCCCCCCTTCCCAGCACCTCCCCCCCTTCCCACCGCCTCCCCCCACCCCTTCCCACCGCCTCCCACCCCCCCTTCCCACCGCCTCCCACCCCCCCTTCCCACCGCCTCCCCCCCCCTTCCCACCGCCTCCCCCCCCCTTCCCACCGCCTCCCACCCCCCTTCCCACCGCCTCCCACCCCCCTTCCCACCGCCTCCCACCCCCCGCCATCCCACCGCCTCCCACCCCCCGCCATCCCACCGCCTCCCACCCCCCGCCTTCCCACCTCCTCCCACCCCCCGCCTTCCCACCGCCTCCCACCCCCCGCCTTCCCTCCGCCTCCCCCTTCCCACCTCCCCCCCCTTCCCACCACCTTCCCCCCCTTCCCCCCCCTCCTCTAACCCTTCCCCCCTCCTCTAACCCTTTCCCCCCCTCCTCTAACCCTTCCCCCCCTCCTCTAACCCTTCCCCCCCTCCCTAACCCTTCCCCCCCTCCTCTAACCCTTCCCCCCCTCCTCTAACCCTTCCCCCCTCCTCCACCCCTTGCCCCCCTCCTCCACCCCTTGCCCCTCTCCTCCACCCCTTGCCCCCCTCCTCCACCCCCTCCTCCCCTTCCCGCCGCCCTTCGCCTTCATGCCCGCCTTACCGCCTCCCCACCCCGCCTCTGCCTTTCACCCACCCTTACTCCGGCCGCCTCTGCCTTTCACCCACCGCCTCACAGCCGCTGCACGCACTCAACAGACACCCGCCACACTCGACACATACCTGCCGCCACACACACCTGCTGCCTCCCGCCCCTACGCACCGACATCACTGACCCACCGCCTCACACCCTAGCAGGACCCCCCACTCACAGACAGCACTCACAACCCACGCGCCAGCCGCCGCCTCACACCCTTGCAGGACCCCCACTCACAGACAGCACTCACAACCCACGCGCCACCCGCCGCCTCACACCCTAGCAGGACCCCCACTCACAGACAGCACTCACAACCCACGCACCACCCGCCGCCTCACACCCTAGCAGGACCCCCACTCGCACACAGCACTCACAACCCACGCGCCACCCGCCGCCTCACACCCTAGCAGGACACACGACTCAGATTTTTACATCACTTATGGCACCAAAATATACATTGTACTGTGGTGTGGTTACAATAAACCATTTTTATACAACATCGTATTACATTTTCTTCCATCTTTCTTTTCAATATTATTATCCAACCTTTACAACAAACAGTCACCTATTGTTCCACGATTTATAAATAATACTACCTATTACGCATTTACATCCCGGGCAACGCCGGGTCTCTCAGCTAGTATATATATAAAGACAGAAAAGCCCAAGGCTACATCCAATACGACAAAAATACACAGTGAAATACCTAATAATTTAGTTAAACCCTTTGGCCAAAGCGTTATAAGCCTGCAAGCCACATCAAGGCGTGGCCAAATTTGCAGGTCCTAACACTACCTGATAAAAATTCTCATTAACCCCTATTTGGGGGGAGAATGATCACATTTGATCTGTCCAAACCCAGCTTGATCACTGGAGGAACCACAATAATCAGGTGACAGGAAGCAGGAAAGGGAGGTCTTGTAAAGGTTTAGCTGCACCTATGGATCAGGCATCGGTAATGAGGCAATCAGCAGTCCAGAGGAATCTGAGGAATAGTAAAGGCAATTTAAGCGATTATCCTGGTGGTAGACAGGCAGACCTTAAGACTGGGACTGCAGAGACCAGGGTTCAAGACTCTGCACATCACCTACAGCGATTCCCACCATCCCATAGGAAGAGTTGCTAAAGGATGGAACAAAACAAGTCCGCATTGTGGTCCCACAAGTCTAAATGAAAAAATAATGGTGTTGTAATATAAATCATGTTCCTTTAAAAAATAAATTGTCATTGTGAAGGAGGTAATGATCCATCTAACATAAGAAAATGCTGAATAGCTTTAAGGCCAACAAGGTGTGGAATACTCATATATAACGATTGCACATCTAGCGTGGCTAATCTATAATGAGAGTTCCAGCACTTGGAGCATAGAAGTAGTATCTTGGAGGAGATATAATGGTAATTTAGAAACTAAAGGCTGTCAAAAGAAATTCAGATATTGAGAAAGGTTGAAATTCAGAGTTAATACTGGAAATGATTAGATTGCTTGCCGATTTAAGGTAAATTATATAAAATACAGACAGTATTACTCTTAGTCGTTGACTGAGCAACTGATTCGGCCACCTGTGCTGAAGAATATTTACCCTGAAAACCTGACCAGCTGGTGGCCCTTGAGGACTGTATAGGCCACTCCTGCCATACAGAAGCACTGTACCATGCACATATTATGCTATGAGTATAATATGTTAATATCTATATAGCATAATATTACTATCATATAGTTCAAGGAACCTCAAACCCATTGTGCTTAATGGGGACTGAAGAGAACCCCTCTGCATGTTGCAGACACCAGTATAACAACAGGAAAACGCCTCCTCTAAGCCAGATGTTCAAAAGAGAATTCTTATTGGTATTGTAGCATAACACTGTGCTTATACACAAAGCAACCGGTTGCGCGGCACCAAAACAAATCCATGTTTTGCTCTGAGCACTAACTAAGTGCTCTCGAACTAGGCGGCCAAGCACGCAAAGGAGGTGGCCAAGCGTGCGAATTTCGAGCAGATCCAAGAAATTGAATTTCTCGAGCAATGACCGTGTCACGTGACCGGTTCAGCCACTGAGGGCGAACCGCTCATGTGACGTCATGGCCACGCCTCACTGTCGCCTCCCAATGTCTCCTGCCTGCAGTGCTGGTTTCGGGTGTGCGCATCGCCCTGAGGGAGGGAGCGCGCGCGCCCTGCCGGAGCGGGTATAATCGCAGCCTAAGGGAATTAAATGTCTGCACGGAATTCCATCCACTCCATGGATCTTCATTGCATCTCTTTGTGCCCATTTATTAATGTTTTTGCTTCAATATTTGCCACATGCACGTTAGCTTGTGATTTACAGAAGTAGTTAGGGAGGTTCCTTGATGCACAGATTGCAATGAGATACACCCAATTCTGCATCTCTGGGCATCACTTTCTTTTTGTAAATTCTTTATTTACACAAAAAAATCCTCCAATTGTGTGATGTTGTGCACACTTCCCTGGCTAACAATTTGTGTTTACATGTAGCAAACACTTTCTCCCATTTGACATAATTGGCAGAGTAGTGCTGACCCGCGTAGCCGCTGTTTCAATCAAATTTTCCCAAAAAGTTAGAAAAACTCGCAAAAACTTGGTGACGAAAGACCTATTGTAATGGCGCAAATTGGAAAAAAATTCGCTATTTTGCTTCTTTGTTTTTTTCACCTGAAAAATAACAGCCCCACACTTTTTTGCAATTGAATTTCAAATCCTAAATAATCAAAAGGAATCTAACATGCAATATCCGTTGACTTTTAGCCTTAAGCAAACTTGTTGCATGACATTTTTTTGTTCCACCAAACCAAAAAGAGTGAAATTCACAGAGTTCGCACACGCGCAAAATGTTTGCACATCCCTAGTAATGTGGTGTCAGATTGCAGGATTTAAATGGAACCCAATGGCCAGAAGCAGTAGATCAGTGAGTACAGACACTGACTGTGGACACAATGACACAGGGATTCACATGCCAATGTCAGCCCCACGTGGGAAAAAATCACTTTACCTCCTTGTGCCTCAGGCACCAAAATTTAGATTACAAGCTCACTGGGCAGAGACTGTGCTTGTCAAATTCTGTATACAGTGCTGCATACCGTGCGCAGTGTTGTAACTATGAAGCACTTTGAGTCCCGTTGGAAGAAAAGCTATTTGAAGTTATTATAATAATTAGATTTCTTAAAAAGGCCCAATATTAAATGTACTGTGAAGCTATCTTCCTCACGCTGGATGAGATTTAAATCATATTCATATAAAAGGAAATAAACGCTTCTCCAGTACTGGGTGGCAGCTTCACAACTTATATTGAATTCGAGCTGGGGGGATCCAAAAGTGGACAGACGTCCCATGGACTTGAATGGTACTTTCCGTGCCATCGCACATTGTAGATTAAGACCTTTAATCTTATAGTAGCCAAATGGGCTACAATGCATCATTACCTCCTTCACTGGCAGAGAAGTCAAATCAATGTATTGCAGTCTTCTTTGGCACACAACATGAAAGGAACACATTTCACACCTAGGCAGGTAATAGCACAGAGGAGCAGTGCTCACCAAAGGCTTAACAAGGATTCCATTTCCAGTGGCTTCCCCCATCTCACACATGTGTCAGAAACATTGTAGCAATTTGGCTTTCGTTTTGCCTGGAGAGCCTTGAAGAGATTTGATTCTTTCAGTACATTTGAGCCTATCTCCAGCTATTTCTTGCTAAGGTGAACACCAACTGGGGCTGACAGTATGCAGACATAACATAATATATCAAGCTCTACTGCTAAAGGCAGTAATCTGTCAGGCAATATTCCACACACAGCCTCTTCACAGCACATGCTCTTACATATCTTTGCTACCATGTACTGTAACTACAGTACACCTCAGGAAGAATATACATATATATATATATATATATATATATATATATATATATATATATATATATATATATATCATCATCATTCATCCCTTGTCTCCTCACTGCTGAGGAAGCCTCCCCTATGATCTCCAATGGCGTCTTTTCTCCCATACTTCTGCCCAATTGACTGCGACGTAGTCAGAAGTCTATAAAAAAGGACCTGGGTGGTGCGGGCCAGCAGGTAATGTTGAGGCCTTGTGCTCTGCACAGATCTTGAGCTCCTCAGCCCCAGGAGTGGCTGAACTCCTCTCCCTTCCCCAGCTTGGAAGGAAATCTAACTGACAATAATTTGGAATGCATCCTCTCTAATGTAGAAAGCGGAGAGCACAGGGTCTGCACCATGATTGGCTGCAACACAGACCCAGTGTCACCTCCTCTCCTGCAACTCACGGAGTCTGCGTGAGGGAGGGTAAACCCTACAGGGTATCCTGTCACTACCTGTAGCTACTAGGGCTTATGTGACAGGAAGGCCGACAGATAGTCTGGACTAGCCATGGCTATATTATATATCTATATATATATAGATATATATATATATATATATAGAGAGAGAGAGAGAGAGAGAGAGAGAAAGAGAGAAAAGAAGTATAACAGCGCATAGACACAATCACCTAAGTATATTAATACCATACTAAACTATCCCTGTGAGTGGATAGTGGATGTAGAGAAGCAAAGGTAAGTACTCATGGGACTTCACAACTTGTTACACACGCACACTTACTATATGTATTTTATAGTGTGTATATATATATATATAAAATATCTTTAAAAAATGCTCCATTGGTAGCTGAAACGTTGAGCTAGTAAAGACATTTATTGGACATTTGGTGTTTTGGCTTCTACATAGTACAGTTAGCAGTACAGTAGCACCTGCTCCAGTCTTTTGGATTATTACTGATATATATGTAACGGGTATTCCCTGTGAATACAGACGCTACTACTGCTGTGTACACCTGTGTGGCTCTCAGGAGCCTAAGCCTCCGCTCGGGGAGCCTGGGGTACAAACATATAACAATCTCGTGGTGCAACGCCTCCACCTGGGAGGAATCCCAACGGAGTGGGAGGAGGCCCTCACAGGAAACAATCACGGTAAACACACAGTTGTAAAACAGGACAGGCTTTACTGCATATAAGCGCATAACTTATATTCTACTATACATAACATTCAACGTTGCATTTTGGGTAAGGTATAACATACACCCCGCTCCCACCACCGTGTATCCCCACACCGTGTCCAATCACACTATACAAGTACTCTCCACTCTCCACGTAAGTGTCCCCAAGTGATACCCCCACTCTTTATGCGTGCTTCTTGCGTTGCTGTACAGTGTTGGTGCACTTGAAGATATGATACCTGCCCGGGGATCCCACCCCGGGTTCCGCAGACTACGACGGGGATTCCGCCCGATCCGACGTCGTCCTCCGCACCGTGTTGGGTGAATTCCGGCGTGGATAATATCACCGTAGTCTCAGTGTCTTTGGTGGCGTTCTGAGCCCAGAACCCACCTCGCAGGGCTGCACGGCTTCAGCGCTGTGTCCCTGACTATGCAAACAGCTAATGGGGCAGTGTCCCTATCTAGGGCCTGTCCCTATAGCACCACAAGCTACACAGTGGCTCAGGACCTAACTGGGACCTAGGGGGGGCTGCTGGCCTAATGCAGTGGGTCACTGACCCCTGCACTCACCTCCTACCCCTAGCTTGTCCTGGTCCTGACTAACGTGCTCCAAAACCCCGCGAAATGTATCTATCCCTGAGCAGGGAGATACTACAGCCCTATTGGCTCCCTGGCATCACGTGGGGTCCCCAACGGCTCATGGGATCTGTAGTCCCTGCTTAGAGCCCTTGCTTCATTGGTGGCGTTCTCGCGCGCTTGTACTGCGCATGCGCGAGCTAACCAGAGCCTCTCATCACCTCGGCAGTCTGCGCATGCGCAACGCAACTGGCAATGGCGGCGCCCTGCACCGAGAGCCGCCGGGAGCTCCGCAACGTGACGCGCGTCCCCAGCAACCGGCCGCATTCCAAGGAGGAGCGGCTGCTGTGAGTACCCGGAGGGGGGTGAGCACGGAAAGGGAGACCTGGCTACATATATATTTCTCATTTTTTCTTTCCCTCCCTCTCCCCCTCCTTTTTTCCCCTTTTTATCCCTATGGCATGTATTCATTATCACATTACAGGTACTATATATAGGTATTTTGCAAGTCATATGTAGATCAATATTAAAATCACAGCACATTATTACTTCGTGACATTTATATCACAAGTGTGTGTCTTATACATACTTAATAGCACATACACACATATTTATATAAGTTTTTGTATCCTTATCTTGCTTGTAATCTAATAGCTGACGTGGCATTCTTGTAAGCACACGGAATTTGGAACAAGGCCTTGATTAATTGACACTAAATGAAAATAATGATTTGGACTTCAATTTCGCCCTGGTTGATAGATCCCTTAGTGTCATCGGTGGCTAATAAGTCCTTTCTTAAAGTCTTCTGCCTGTCAAAATGGTTCAATTCCAGTCCAAAATGTATCACCAAAGTCATTGAAGAAATGCAGAATACATTTCTGATAAATGTGATGCTGTTTCTAACTTCATTTTTTTCCATCACTTTAAATAATAACACTTATTGGAAGTGACGCCATTCCTTGCTTTCTTCATTATTTCTGTAACCGACGACATAGCTGAGTACCTGGGACTTTGAATGCCGTTCCTGCATGTTTATTGATATGTCTTGTATCTCTTTTATTTTAGAAATTGTATTTTGCATTCACAAGGACATCTTAGCCTCATTTGAAATGCCCCAGAAGAAGTTCAAATGTAATTCCACACAATGTATTATATTCAGAAAGTCTATTATTATGCACATCAATGCCAAGATATAGGTTATTTTTCCAAACACTTGCCCTGGGTCTTAATCCAATCAATATAGCTCTCTTTCTCTTTGTATCATCGGATATCCATGTACTGAACGGTGATCCCGTTCAATGCGTTTCCACAATACAGTATCAGCGTCAAAGAATATATGATCATTTATTTCCTTCTAACCACTGAGAGCAAAACCTTTTCCGAAAACAGCCCGTTGTGTTACAAAGAGGGTATATCTCGAAAATTAACACTGCGGTGGGGAGTTACCCACATAGGGCTTTAATCAGTAAGCAGTGTAAAGCCATAACATATATCGTGGCTGATTAAATAAAGGGCCTGGCTTAATATATTGGGAAGTTTAGTAGCATATTGAGTTAAACCCAAGGTCAAGTAACTAACCTCCCCAAAGACTCCTTTAAGCAACACACGGGGAGATACCTGTGCATGTAATTAAACCCACCTGAGCTACAGTACCCAGGCAACATGGTAATTGGGACATGCAAAATACAGGTGTAGTAATACTCACTGTCACTGGCGCCAGGGACATCTTCAGCGTGACCTCGGGCGGCAGTGGCACTGAAGACACTAGGTATTGCTACATCTGTATATTTAAATTATTAAACAAACGACATGTTTGGGGTATATAAGTCATGTGGGACTCCAGGGAAATAGGACTCAGAAAATACTGTATATTAGAAAAGTCTCTAATTATCAGGTCTACATCAAGAAAAGTGTTACAATGTGATATTTTCTCTAATACAGTGATTCTCTGAGATAAAATGCCTCTTCATATCAATTTAACAAGGAAATTGCTTTAAAGGTGTTTTGTTTTTCTCTGCTATTATTTCAAAGTGCCCCAATTCAACCATTGCAGAAAACAAAGCTATTAAGCTTATTTGGTTGACAATGTGTCTGTTTTTCCCATGTGCAACAGTGAGGCTGCGATTATACCAGCTCCGGCAGGGCGCGCGCGCATTCCCTCAGGGCGGTGCGCACGCCCCGAAAACTGCACTGCAGGCAGGAGACATCGGGAGGCGACAGGGAGGTGTGTCGGAGGTGTGGTCGTGATGTCACGTGAGCGGGGTCGCCCTCATTGGCTTAACCGCTCACGTGACGTGTCGTGTCGCTCAGGGGAAAACAGTTTCTCAGATCTGCTCTAAATTCACGTGCTAGGCCGTCTCGTTCATACGCGCTTTCAGCGGAAAACATGGATTTGTTTTGGCGTCCCGCGCCCGGCCGCATTAGGAATATGCACGGCCTTAGAGTTCTCACAGCGCACAGAGATTTCCATAATCTACAGATGTAGCAACACTAGCGTTTTGAGCAAACCGCCGTACAGCAACCGCGATTGCCCCGGTGGCCTGGAGGACTACCACTCCGGAAGAATGGAGCCCCTCCCAGCGCGTCCACGACAGCGCTATCTCCAGAGCGCCAGCTTTAAGCTTTTTTTCAGCGGCGGCTCCGGTGAAAGTAAGTCCCGCTACATGTGTAGCTTCTATATGTCGGCTCTTGTCACTTTGTTCAGTTTAATGATCCCCAAGGAGTCAGGCCGTTGAGTGGAGCAGGAAAATAAAATACTTTTCATGCCGCGGAAGTAAGACAACATGGTCTGGAGAAAGTGAACGATAAAGCATTTGTTCTATCACCGGCAACAATGATTAGAGTAAATCTGTCGCGGGAGAAACAGTTTCCAAACCCGGTAGGCAGCTGGCATGCTACGTCAGATGTCATTTCTGTAATTGGATATTTCCTTTTAGATTTATGCTGGGGATTCGGCTGTACCGTCCAGCAAAACGGACGCCTTTAGTTTGGCATTCATGGTTTATTTAGAGACTGACATGTCTGTTTATTGCAGTGATAAAGTCTTAAAGCAGCAGTGCTGGGTAATTTATTATAAACTGTATATCAGCCTGAGAGGTTATTGATTCTATTTCTTCCTCTGTTCCATCAGATTTATCTTCTAGTGTTGTCTGAAATTATTTAACAAACTTATTGAAAAAAATAAATAATGTTCAGTAAACAATATGTGGACTTCAAATTAATACAAGTGTGTACATGCAGAGCTATGTGTGCACAAACACACAAACACACACACACACACACACACACACAATGGATAAATAGATAGATGAAAGGTAGATAGACACAATCAAAAGAGTTCACATCCTTAACAGTCCGTAATTTACAGTAGTGTTTTAGTACCATATGCACTAAAGCAAACCCAGCTATGCCTTTTTCATCACAGTCGGTAACACTATAATCCACCCAGTCCCACAAGCCCTTTGTTTAGATATCACAATAATGCTATTGCTAAATCCCAACCTTTTCTCTGTTCCTCTGCTAATAAAATGTTAATACACGCACGTCCTCATTCTCTCCCGCCTGGACTACTGCAACCTTCTCCTTCCTGACCTTTCTGTCTCACAGCTCTCCGTCCTTTAATCTGCAGTATACAAAATGCTACTGTGAGGATTTCCCTGCTCTCCTCTTGTCCTCCTTACAATTCTCTGTTGACTGCCCCATCAAACTCTGCATTTACTATCAAAGTCTTCTTCTGTCTTTCAAGGCTCTCAACTCCTCTCCCTCTCCTTATATCTCAGCTCTAATCTCTCGATATACCCCTACTTATTCTCTGCACTCTGCACAGGCCTGTCTCCTCTCTGTCCTGTGTCACTACAGCTCTCTCATTCCCTTCTCACATGCTGCACTCTACCTCTGGAACTCTCCCCCTCTCAATGTAGACGAGCACCACCTACCCCAGCTTCAAATTGCAAAGCCAGTATAACCAGCCTCACACTGAGACCCAACTGGTCAAAAAAGCTGTGTGTGAGTAGGGCTACTTGCTCTGTACTTCTTAAACCCAGGCTGTGCTGAAAAGCTGTATAATGCGGCAGGCATACGCTTATAGGGATCCATGAGCTAGAGACAGTTCCTCAGCAGACATCCCTGCATTATTTATTCATTTATTTATAAAATATTTTACCAGGAAGTAATACATAGAGAGTATCATGGGAGACTCCTGTGGCGGGTAGGATCTCGGTGGCCGGAACAGCACGAGCGTAGTAGGGGTCACAAGCAGGGGTCCGAGGCAGGCGGCAAGTAGCGAAGTCAGGTACAAGCAGAGGTCCGAGGCAGGCGGCAGGTAGCAAAGTCAGGAAAGAAGCAGAGGTCCGAGGCAGGCGGCAGGTAGCGAAGTCAGGTAACAAGCAGAGGTCGGCAACGAGGAGACTGGAACAGGACAGGGGAGCAAGGACAGGTCTGGGGGCAGGGACTGAGAACAGGAACAAACAGGGAAAAGCCAGATTACCAGCAAGGGCTTTTACTGTGAACAGACTTCTATAATACAGGTACAGAAACAGATCAGGAATCAGAGGCATGTGCATTAGGAGTCTGACTTCAAGCAAAGGCAATTGAACCAACCAGGAAGCAGAAGCTATAAAGGACAGAGACAGGAGCAACAAGAAGACAGACAGGCAGACAGAGGAACCCAGAGGGAACAGAAGACAGCAGCACACCCAGTGGACAAAGAAGAACTATGGCTAAGCAGGAGGTCTAGGCGATCCTGACATTACTCCCCCCTCTCAAGAGCGTTCTCCGGACGATCCTCCAGGCTCTTCCCGGAGGCCTTGGTGAAAAGAGGACTCAAGGTGACCCACCTCTGGTGGTTTGTCAGCGGGCAGAGGGTACTCCACAGGTACATTGGGTGCTGCAATGAACCTCCGAATGGGTGCGTTCAACCCAAATGCAGGGGCAGAGACATCAGAAACGTGGACATCAAAGACGGGTGCAGCCTTTCCACATGAGTCAGTGGGGACACAGAGTTCACTCTTCGTGGTCTCTTTTTGTGACTCCCGTTTCGTGGTATCACCTACACTGGCGACACACTTTATCCGAGCTCGGCTAGTCCCACGAATTCGGGTATACCCGGGTGTATTGAGGTTTGTGACTGTTTTCTGCCCGAGTATATTGGGTTATTTTCTAGGCAGGGATTGAAGCATTTTATTCCCCCTGGCTGCAATACTGCACAGTATATATATATATACTGCATTACAATTCATGAATTTATGCCATCTGGTAGACACGCAAAGCATTGCAGCCTATTAAATCCTAATCATTATCATTTAACAAATCAGCCGCCCATCAGCCAGGCATGAACCCAGGCTGGGAAGGCAAATGCAACGGGGCTTGTCAGAGGTGAGGAGCGGCGCATTCCAGGTATCTGCCAGGTACATACCGGGTATTTGCTCGAATAAAGTGTGTCGGTGCAGTAAATTCTCATTAAGACCAGCTATTTGAGTTTTTCGCTCTTGAAGCTGTCCTTCTGCACTTCTTTTCCCACTCAATGCAGTTGTCAGTTCGGCTTCTTTGGAGTTGGGTCGCGACTCCATATCTCCCAGCTGACTCAGAGTAAAGCTTAAATATGTTTCCTCTTCTTCATTTCTGATCTGCAGCTGCCGGTACTCCTCCCGGGCATTGTCCAGCTCCAGCTCCAGCCGGACCTTATCACGGGCTGTGTGGTCCAATAATTTGCAGGCATCGGCCATTTTGACCTCATAGCGCTGTGTCAGGCCAGCCACTTGACAGACGGACACCTTCTCTTTCTCCTCCTTTTTGGCAAGCTGTGTCTTGAGCTCAGCGATCTGCGCCTGCAGTGCTGTGAGCTGCTGAGATGTGTGTTCAGCTGCTAGCTTTAGCTCTTCCTCCATCGAGGCTCTGGTTATGCTCAGTGTGGCCTTTAGCTCCTCATGCTGTTCTTTGGGGACACACTGGGTACTCAAATAATCTTGCAGCATCTTTATTTTGTAGGCAGTCTGGAAACTTTCTTCCTGCAGTACTCGCTGCTTTTCTTCAGCATTCACCCATTTCTCCTTCATGTCCTGCAGATGTGTACGCAGTTCTCGCAGCATATTTTCTGCTTGTGTGCGCCGCTCCAGGGAGACACGTTCTTCTTGCAGCACTATCTCTGCATTCTGCAGTGCTGTCTGCAATTCCAACTTTTCCTGGGCCAACTGTTTCTTCTCCTCTCCTAATTTATGGAGTTTCTTATCTCCTTCACTGACTTGGACATAGAGATTCTTGCCCTCCTTGGTTACCATTTCAAAACTGCTATTTAACCCTTCGAAGATCTCTCTCAATGAACATAGTTCTGTGTTGAAGTGGCAATTCCTCTCCTCAGAGGCTTCCAGTTTTGCGCCAACTTGAGCCATGAAACTCTGGTACTGGGCATTATCACCATAGGGCTTCTCCAGCTTACTTGACAGGATCACCCTGTCCCTCTCCAACTGCTCTTTTTCTTTCTCCTGGAGAACACACTTAGCAATTGCTGAAGATAGACAGCTTTGTAGTGCAGCCTTGGCTTCTTGCTCCTTATCTAAACGTCCATAAAGACAATCAATTGTTTTCTGTGCAGCTTGAAGCGTCTGAGTTAGGGCATCTTTCTTTTCTTCCACTATTCTTGGGATACGTCTGTGAGTTGCTTTAAGCTGCAGTATATCTCTTTCATCAAATGCAGACTCTGGGGTTAAATTTTCATTCTTAATTTCTTCTGCAACTTCCACAGTAATGCCTCCCTTCTTTTTCTTCTTCTTCCTTGCTTTGAGAAGTTCTGAAGAATCAGTGGTACTGTGTTCACGTTTACTGCTCAAGACTGTTTGAGTAGGAGCCATAATTTCAGACATGGGGAAACCACACTTCCCAAGAAACCAGTAAAGAGGAAATGTGTTTTTAAAACAGAAGCATTAGAATGAACAACAGGAATATTAGACACAGAGAGACACAAGATGGGAAAGCTGACCTTTTGAGACTTTAGCATCAGTCACGGAGATTTATAAATGCAAGGAAAAAACATAGACAGAGAAACCCTGCAGTTTAAATCTGAAACTTTAGAAATCAGGCATAGAAATATCATAGACAGCAGGAAACTACTACAGAGAAAACTTGCAGTTAGATCTGAAACTTTTGACATCAGACATAGGAATATCAGACAGAGAACCCTGCAGTTAAATCTGAAACCTTTGATATCAGGCGTAGGGATATCATATGTTGCAGAGAAACAAACTTTAGGGGAACTTGCAGGTAAACCTGAAACCTTAGAACCAATCATATGAAGAACTACAGATTGCAGGAAAAATCACAGTAACCAGTAACAAAATAATGGAAGCACTCTTGTCTTTTGAAATGGGAACCCTGTGAACAGCAGTGGTTCAACCAGTGATGCAGAGACAAGCCTTGTCCAGGGAATGAAAAGTCAGAGTCTAAAAGGTGGCAACAGGTACTGTAAGGGTTAACCCAGGCACTGCACAAAAGAAAAATCTCAAAGAAAGGTGCACTAGTCTCTGTAGCAACAGTTTTAGTCTCAGCAAAAATGTTTTTTCGTTATGAACGCAATAATTCTTGCAGAACACTAAGCAGCAAAAAAAAACCTTCCCAACTGGGATTTCCAAAAAAGAAACGAAAGTACTTATCTTCAACCATGCGGATGTGGTCTGCTGCAGCAGGCAGGAAAGGGTGCAGGCAGAAGAAGAATCTGTTCCAGCGAGGTCCAGAAGTGTCCTTTGCTTTCTGTCACGGGAGACTCCTGTGGCGGGTAGGATCTCGGTGGCCGGAACAGCACGAGCGTAGTAGGGGTCACAAGCAGGGGTCCGAGGCAGGTGGCAGGTAGCGAAGTCAGGTACAAGCAGAGGTCCGAGGCAGGCGGCAGGTAGTGAAGTCAAGAAACAAGCAGAGGTCCGAGACAGGCGGCAGGTATCGAAGTCAGGTAACAAGCAGAGGTCGGCAACGAGGAGACTGGAACAGGACAGGGAGCAAGGACAGGTCTGGGGGCAGGGACTGAGAACAGGAACAAACAGGGACAAGCCAGATTACCAGCAAGGGCTTTTACTGTGAACAGACTTCTATAATACAGGTACAGGTACAGAAACAAATCAGGATTCAGAAGCATGTGCATTAGGAGTCTGACTTCAAGCAAAGGCAATTGAACCAACCAGGAAGCAGAAGCTATAAAGGACAGAGACAGGAGCAACAAGAAGACAGACAGGCAGACAGAGAAACCCAGAGGAAACAGAAGACAGCAGCACACCCAGTGGACAAAGAAGAACTATGGCTAAGCAGGAGGTCTAGGCGATCCTGACAGAGAGTTACCTCTCGTTTTCAAGTATGTCCTGGGCACAGAGTTATGATGACAAATACATGGTTACAAATACAGTTACATAAATGAGCAGGGTATATATTATATACAAGACATTGCATGCACTGTTAAAGATAATATATATTATGGGCGTATGAAACAGTTACAGACCACATTAAAATGTGTGACAGCCTTAGATTTGAAAGAACTTAAACTGGTGGTAGATGTAAGAGACTCTGGTAGGTTGTTCCAGTTTTGGGGTGCACGGTAAGAGAAGGAGGATGTTTTGCTGAGGCATATGTTTTTGACTAAAATCCTGACCCTCCTCTCCCAAATAGTTCTGTCGGTACCCTTTCATACCCAGAGGTTCTAGCCTGTACAGATTCAGAAAAAATACTCATCTTCCTTCTACGCAACAGTTCTCTTTCTTGCCTCTCCCCATAGTGCCATTACCAGGGCCATGCACTCTTCATGAGGATGTTTCTGATTTTGTGGTATATTTGCATTTGCCTGTGTGCATTTGAATAAACCTGGTACACCAGAGGTTAATTTGAATTACGAGTGTATAATGGATCCAGTCCAGGGGTTTGCTGGATCTTGCCCTTACATGGCTGTTGTGGCCATCTTGGATCCTGGCAAGTCTCTTCCTGAACTTCCTAAATTGGCGTCACCTGTTCCAGGGCTTAAATAGCTGCCAGGGACTCCCAGACCCTGCCTGAGCATTGTATGCATTTCCTGTGTGCCTGGCCCAATTGTGTTCTGATTCACGAGCCCTTCATGTTGCCGACCTGAGCCTGTGACCTCGACCACCTCTCCTGTGCCACCTGCCTTGACCCCAGACTGTACCCGGACTTGCACCTTTGCCGCCTGCTTTGACCTCTGCCTGGATCACGACTACTCTAACAGGACTCTGTCCCCTGGCTCTGGTTGGTGATCTTATACCCCTGCCTCAGCCCTGCGGGTCCACTTCCTATTCAGAGACGAGCATCATTACAGAGTGTACCTTGAAATACAAGAATTTTTTTTTTATTGAGATTGAGACACTGCCTGTTTTCTGTGTTCTAGGAGTGAGGTTATCTAGGGTCAATGACTGCTGTGGAAATGGGATACTTGAAATATGGTGTCATAACTCCTTCTGACAGTAGACAATAAGCAATAACCCTTTGAACTGTAACAAGTATAACTTGAAAGGGATGCCTTTGTGTTTTGTAGATTTCCAGGGGATGTGGCCAGGAAGACAGTCCAAAAGTTTGTGGATGTTTACTAAATATAAAACCATTAAACAAATCAAGTTTCATATTCATGTGTGCATTTTAATTATACCGAGGCAACAGTGAAGATGACGTTCCAAGTATTATAGGAATAAAGATATAGGACATTTGATATATTCAGGCATGTTTAAATTCAAAAGAAAGTTCTTTTTTTTCTCCTAAGCCATAAACATATCACTGGTTGCAGATTGATGAGAGGGGGGGAGGGGGGGGGGCTAAGGACACACTCAGAAGGTGGAGTTATGCCGAGTTACATGCAGGAAATTTAGCATATAAACCCTGCATTTGGGAATAGGATTTTATAATTCAATATATAGGGTGTGTTTGTCTATAGCACCCGTGGGTTTCTATATTTCCAACCTCGAGCCTCTCTGAAGGATCTGATGATGTCATGTGGTAAAGTTATTAGATCATCTATTTTACTCTTTTCCCTGCTGTTTCTGTAACCTAACGACTGCACTATTTTGTATATTAAATCTAAAATGTAATCAGTAATGCTTAGGGCTCGGATTGAATTTTGCACACAATTACATTTCCGCACACATTTTGCTATAATAGATTTCTGTGTGCTAAGTGCATATTTATCTTAGTACACAGGGCCCAACGGCTCCGCAAGTGAATCTTTGGTGGTGGCAGCAGCGAGTAAAGGTATATATTGTGTCGGATTGAGGGTCGATATTATTCATTTGAGGGAAAGGTGGATTAGCTAGATAGCTGTGTGTATTAACCCTTGTCACATATACAATTAAGGTGCTCACAGGTGCGCCGTTTGTGACTGTAACATTTGCATATTGACGCGTTACGTTTCTTGATATTTTTGGGGGCGTTGGTTTTCTCCATCATCTTAAAGGTGATGTAAGTCTTTTTTTTTAAGAGAGAAAAATACTAGTGCAGCGTGCTCCAAATTCAAGTGATGATCTGATGAAAGGTCTTTAATGGAAGAGAAACCTTGTATCCTGCTCTCCTGTTTTACCAATAACCCACATGGTGGATGATTTGTGAGTTGAGCTCTACTAAGCTTTTTCAATGGAGAAATACCAACTTTAATTTTCAAGTTCTTTTTTTATTATATATATAAGGCTCAACAAGAAACTCTATATAGTAATTATGAAGGGATTAGGAATGGGACTTGAATACTAAATGGGAGTTGAAAAATATTTTTTGTGCCACACTTCTTTATTTTAATGTTAGATTGGAAATTCGTTTTTCTTTTCCTCACAAAAGGATGGTACCCGAGGTTTTCAGAAGGGAATTTAAGCGCCTGAGAACCTCTGCTGAGATTTTACACTAAGGGTCAGCGTTCACGTCAATCCAGTTGTAACTCAATTGCCTTCCTAGCAGTGATCCCAATTTACCTCTTGAATGGATCTTTAAATGGAATCTTTAACCGGGCTTCAACTGTGACCAATGAGAAATCATTCACATTTCAGGTGGATTAGAGATAAAGTTAGGTGAGCTATTCAGACAGGAGGAATAAGGTAACATTATGCATGTGATAAGTCTTCATAATAAGGAGAGTATTTGTGGAATCCATCCAAAAATACATATAAAAGATACTAAAGGGAATCTTGTTGTGTGGGGAACCTCAAAGAACCCACTTTCCGGTGAGGGTTTCAGATCGTTGCCTTGTATATAAAACCCAGTGGGCCTGGTTATAAGAAATTGTAAGCTTTTTTAACAACACATTATATAAGTTATGGTGGGTAAAAAAGTGACAAAAACCCTCCATCGTACAGTATACAGCAACTAAACCTAACACGTGTGAGTACGTTCCCATGTCTCAGGCAGGTCTGCAACCCTGCTCTTCCCCATTTATCCCTGCGTGTACAGTGCTTCCACTGCAGCCAGGGATTCTGGGAAATGAGATGCAAATGAATACACAATGTCAGCTTTTATGTCATGTCCATTTTAACATTCTTAGCTTGTTTCACAATGAGGCCGAGCTGTGTGGATCTCATTTCAGAAAATAGTAATAGGAGAGGGCTTAAAGCAAACACATTTTCCTTAAAAAACAAAAAAGAGAGGTGAAACGGTAAGGTTTGTACTGAAAAAAAAAGGTAATGGTACGACAGAGCTGAACTATAGAAGCCGTCTACCATCACACTTTGACCACTGGGACAACCTACCTAATCATTGTTGAATGCACCATGCAATATTTTCAAATTGTATATAACATCTCTGTAGACGGCCCTTGATTCTGTGCACAATAAGAGGTAACATACAGTATTCTCGACGGTGCAAAATAATGATGTGATCCTTTTCTTTCTTCTCTGTTTGTAACAGAGCCGAGCTGGAGAGGGACCTTCTCACCTTCATGGATCCCCAGAACCTATCCACGTACAATGATGAGATTACCAATGGCACCAATGGCACGGACATTGGCCAGAAGCCTCTCTACAATTACTATGCCATGCTCCTTACGCTGCTCATCTTCGTCATCGTCTTCGGCAATGTTTTGGTGTGCATGGCGGTTTCTAGGGAAAAAGCTCTCCAGACCACAACCAATTACCTGATAGTCAGCTTAGCTGTGGCAGATCTGTTGGTGGCAACCCTGGTAATGCCTTGGGTGGTTTACCTGGAGGTAGGTTATCAATTATTTATCCATACACACACAACACGCTGGTCCTACCCACACTGTGACGTCAGGGTTGTGACACTGGCCAGTGAAATGTTCCGCTCTTCAATTCGTGTGACAATTGTCTCAAAAAACAGAACTGCCGGTGGTTCAGCAGCTCATGGACATATTTTCAGGTTATAAGCTTTGGGCAAAACTCTTTGCATTGTATTTTAGAAGATGTAGTCAATATGTATGCTACAAAACAGGAAGGGAATGGGAATTTAAAAAGGAAGGGCCGCTTGTTAGCACATTCACACGTCTCAGAGGTCCACAACCCTGCCTTTCCCCATTATCTCTTAGCATACAATGTTTCCACTGCAGCCAGGGATTCTGGGTAATGACATGCAAATGAGCACACAGTGTGTCACCCAATGTTTCTTATCCACTTTAACATGGAGTCCTATAAGCGTACGCCTGCCTTATTACATGCCTTTTCTGCACAGCCTGGGTTACAAAAGTGCAGAGCCAGTAATCTTACTCACAGACAGCTATTTCAACCTTGTAGGTGTCATCAGTGTAAGGATGAATACTGGCCTTGCAATGTGAAGCTGGTATGGGCCACAACCAGTGCTGTACACTGCACGGCGGAGGGTTTCTGACACGTTTTACTCACCATAAACTTACTTTGTGTCTGGCTAAAAAGGTGCTTCTCTGGGAGTAAAAAGAAAAAAGTAGTGGTACTTGGGTCCTAAAACGAGTGCAGGAACTCCCCGCACAAGCAAAGTATTGTGGGGCTTGACTATGAAAGGTAATAAGCTGACTGCCAGCTATATCACCCTGACCTGTGCAGTACTGAATGTACCTCTTGTGCATTAGTAAATTCTCTATCCTGCACCAGGCTGAGGATCTATGCACCGGGACGTGTCAGGCTTCATTAAAATAAAACGGTAAAACAATCCTAATTCCTAACCGTTTTTGATGCCCTCCCCCAGTTTTCCACTCATCCAAGACAAGTGGACGGGAGCATTTCTCGAGCTGTAATCATTACTGCATACTCTTATTCTTACTGGCACATATATCCCATTACTAACGTACACATATAATAGTCAGACACACACACACACACACACACACACACACACACACACACACACACACAAACACACATATTGCTTCTATAAATAAACACACACAAGAACATAAACACAAACATGCTCTCATACTACAGTAATTGCCATATATATATATATATATATATATATATATATATATATATATATATATATATAATCAAACAAAAAACAAATCAGCGCTAGGACTAGCACAAAGTGAATAAATTATATGTGATATATTAAATTTATAGGGTGAAAAGTATAATAGAAATATGCACTGATTGAGGAGAAATTAGCTATAAGGGATGCAGCTCTCAATAAGATATGCCTACCCTAAATAAAGAAAAAAGAAGAAAGCGCAAACCTAAATACTATATGCTATGCAATCCAGCATTTTATATATATATAATATATATATATATATATATATATATATATATATATATATATATATATATATATATTTTTTTTTTTTTTTCTTTCCTAATATAACCCCATGTATTGGATTGTTATGTTTTGATATTTACTGTTTGTTTTCTCCTTCTGTTTATCCTGCAACCAATATTTGTCTTTATTAAATTTCTTCCTTATTTTATAGTATTTAGGTTTGCGCTTTCTTCTTTGTATTTATATATATATATGTATATATATACAGTATACTTACAGCGTCATACAAAAAAGTGAAGGCAAACGCACACATCTAGTGCAAAGGGTCCCGTGGGACATTTATTGCATATATAAGAGATGTGGGGGTTCAGCGTTTCGAGACACAGAAAGTCCCTTCTTCATGTGCCATATAAACGTACCCCCGTATACATATAGAATACACTCACCTACAGTATACACATTAACATATATAAAAGCATGCACCTTCTGTGTTACAATGCAAAGAAACATCAGACTCTGGCCTGAGAGCGACAATGGTTATTGCACTTTAGTGAATAAGCCTCATAACGTGGAACATAAATCTCACAGGTCAAAGAATGATCAGTTAGTACAGTATGCAAGTACTGTATACAGTATTTTGCTATTAAATGGCTCTGTTAGCCTTGCAACTAAATGGCTGCATTAGACTTGATATTAAATGCCTGCCGCAGCTGGCCCTCACAAGCGTCGTGGGTGTCTCTCAACACCAAACTCCGATCAGGGGAACAAGGCGATGTTTACAGGGTAGGCAGAAGGCTTTCCAATCAATAGACTCAGCATCTCTGTTTACCCAACGGAACCGCAATTCACACACCCGACGAAGCACTCAGCGAGTGTTCTCCAGGGGCGGTGACTGATGACATCACTGGGGCGACCATAAGCGGATCGACAATTATCAGAGATAGTTCATTCAGATATTCTGCTATGGTCTAAAGTCCAGAGACATTCCAAAGAGCACAAAAACATTCCAACGTGTTTCATAGTATGATACTACTTCATCAGGGGTAAAAACAGTCATGGAAATGCTGATATTTAAACCCCTCTATCTCTAGCTACTGTACGAGACTGAGTGGGTGTTAGCCAATCAGATTGACATAGGCAGCTAGCATAGCTGAACCTAATCAACCATTAACAGGGAAAAACAACCATTCATGTAATAATTTCTAAAGAATATATACAAATATATAACATTAAATATACAATAGAATATTGGCTGAAACGAGAGAGATAAAAACATCATATACATCCTCTATGGATGCTGTCCATTAAGCCATGAGGGTATATGGCACAAACCAATTCGAGAGAGGGTGACTCATATTATGAGATCAATATTGGTTGGGAGTAGATGAAAACGCAAACAGGGATTCAAACACAGAGCAGATGTAAATACAGGATATATTAAAATATTACTGTGTAGATGTTGGCCCTAGAGATTATAGAGCTCAATAAAAGTCTAATCCAGTTCTATATTGGGGTAGAAAAATCCATATAGGAATGGTAGAATATTCTTAGAGTCAACCAAATCTATATAAAAATGTTGTTCACAATACAGAAAAAATACCAGAAAAATAAAGGAAAAAATGGAGATTAATACAAGGACCATTTATCAATTTCCTCATTAAATCCTATTGGGACAAGAGTTCTATATGTATAAATCCAAAAGCTGCGTTAGGCTTGCTATTGAATGACTGCATCAGGCTTGCTACAGAACAAGGCTGTTCCCTTTGCAATGTGCGGCAGAGAAACATACCGTATAGACATGGCATTTGTCAGGGAATGGCTTTGGAAGATTTAAGGTTAATGTCAGCATGAACGCGTTTTGTCAAACCTGCGTGCACTCTTCCTGTATTTCCCGTAAATGAGGCATCCACGGTTACGTGGGAGCAGCCCGATTTTCAGTTTTTTGGGGATATCTGTGCAAAGAATTTTTTTTTTTTTTGTTTACCCAGCGCACTATTTTGTTCATCTGTTTTCCTACACTAGTTGCATGTTGTTGCCCAGAAAGGTTGACATCACCGCAGACCTGGTGTGAAAGAGATGCATGGAGACGCAGAATAATAATGCATCCCATTATATGTGCAGCATTAAGAGATATTAACCTCATTGCCCTTCACTAAAACCCAAGGCTGAGGCAGATGGAACAATATGAACAATATTGGACAGAAGGTACCTTAATGATGTGACACTAGTGCATAGTACCAGGCTGAAAATGTCACTTTTTGCGCTTCAGAATTGCCTTGATACATCATGTAAAAAGGCTAAGCCTTGGTATTGCTTAGTAATCCCTTAGGAGGGTATGTATATACAGTATCTATATCTATATATATTTCATATGTTTGTTTTTTAAACAAATTGAAAAGGTGCGATGTCTAAAAAAAAAAATCTTTCTCACCAAAAGACATCCACGGTAGTTATGGGAAAGTCATATTCTTACATTTGGCGCATGTTTTCTTATTCTTTGCATGGTGTGTGTCATGTTCACACATATAATAATAATAATAATAACTTTATTTCATATAGTGCTTCCTTCCCAATGGACTCAGCGCGTCACAATGACAGTATAGTGCGCGGCACGCAACACACAGGAATGTTACAGACACAGTCCCTGCTCAAAATGAGGTTACAATCTATGATTTTCGTGCCTGAGGCACTTGGAGATAGGGTGACTTGCCCAAGGTCACCAGGCGCTGACGACAAGAATTGAACCAGGTTCCTCCTGATTCAAACGGTGTCATTGTTTTCAGTCAGTGTCTTTACTTACTGAGCCGCTGCTTTAGCCCGATGAATTAATGAATGAATAATTGTTACGTGCATTTGTCTTTTACGCCAAGAAGAAGTTAACAGGCAATTGGGACTCAATTCTGGCGCACAAAGTTGGTGCATGCGTGCAATTGTTTTATGCATATAATCTGCATATGTGTGACACAGATAACCACCAAGCTCCGCCTCTAATCCCACCCACAAATATCATTTATTTCTTGGTGCGCCAAGTCCAAGACGCATTATTTGTTGCTCTTTTACAACATAATTGCTTTCAGCAATTGGGGGTGTAAAGCATGCTTCTTCGCTCTTTCCTGCATACATGGCTTTCCTACAGTGACGTGAGAAGCTGCAAGGGTGATCCAGGATATTGTGGATCACTAGTGATTCTCATTCCACAGATTGGGATCAAGTTGATCCAGCATTTCAAAAACCATCTAAGGCAATGCTCCAGCTAAATAAGAATAGTTTACTGCATCCAATGCAAAGTGGATTATGGCAGTCACACACCTAACCAGCAAGTTACAGGTGCACACGGTATTGTATGTCTTTATTTATATAGCGCCATTAATGTACATAGGTCATCACAGCAGTAATACGCGTGGTAATCATATAAATAACAAATAAAATAAATAACAGGTCATGGGAATAAGTGCTCCAGGCATAAAAGTAACATTTAGGAAGAGGAGTCCCTCGTCCGAGGAGCTTACAATCTAATTGGTAGGTAGGGAGAACGTACAGAGACAGTAGGAGGGCGTTCTGGTAAGTGCGTCTGCAGGGGGCCAAGCTTTATTTATCATGTGTCCAGTATTATCCACAATGGTACTCATATGCTTCTTTAAGCAAGTGTGTCTTAAGGTGGGTCTTAAAGGTGGATAAAGAGGGTGCTAGTTGGGTATTGAAAGGAAGGGCATTCCAGCGGTGTGAGGCAGTCAGTGAGAAAGGTTTAAGGCGGGAGAGGGCTTTAGATACAAAGGGGGTAGAGTGAAGACATCCTTGAGAAGAACGCAAGAGTCGGGATGGAGCATAGCGAGAAATTAGGGCTGAGATGTAAGGAGGGGTAGAAGAGTGTAAAGCTTTAAAAGTGAGGAGGAGAATTGAGTGCGAGATGCGGGATTTGATCAGAAGCCAGGAGAGGGATTTTAGGAGGGGAGACGCTGAGACAGATTTAGGAAAGAGTAGAGCGATTCTGGCAGCAGCGTTTAGGATAGATTGTAGGGGAGACATATGAAAGGCAGGAAGGCCGGACAGCAGGAGGTTACAGTAATCAAGACGGGAGAGAATGAGGGCTTGTGTCAGAGTTTTAGCAGTCGAGCAACAGAGGAAAGGGCGTATCTTTGTTATATTGAGGAGGAAAAAGCTACAGGTTTTAGAAATGTTTTGAATGTGAGGGGCGAATGTGAGAGAGGCGTCGAGTGTGACCCCTAGGAAGCGTGCTTGGGCTACTGGGTGAATGATCGTAGTTCCAACAGTAATGTGGAAGGAGGTAGTAGGGCCAGGTTTGGGAGGAAGTATGAGGAGCTCTGTTTTTGCCATGTTAAGTTTAAGGCGGCGAAGGGCCATCCAGGATGATATCGCAGAGAGACATTCAGAAACTTTGGTTTGTACATCAAGTGTAAGGTCAGGGGTTGAAAAGTAAATGTGTGTGTCGTCAGCATAGAGGGGATATTTAAGCCCAAAAGATGTTATTAGGTCACCTAGAGAGAGTGTGTACAGAGAATACAGCAGAGGTCCCAGGACAGAGCCCTGGGGTACCCCCACAGAGAGATCGATAGAGGAGGAGGAGGTGTTAGCAGAAGAGACACTGAAAGTAGGTTGGGAGAGGTAAGAGGAGATCCAGGATAGAGCTTTGTTCTGAATACCAAGAGTATGGAGAATGTGAAGGAGAAGAGGGTGGTCCACGGTGTCAAATGCTGCAAAGAGGTCGAGTAATATAAGCAGAGTGTAATAACCTCTGTCTTTAGCAGCATGAAAGTCATCAGTTATTTTAGTGAGGGCTGTTTCAGTGGAGTGAGCAGTGCGGAAGCAGATTGTAGAGGGTCTAGGAGAGAATAGGTGTTGAGAAAATAGAGAAAGTGAGAGAATACAAGACGTTCAAGGAGTTTAGTGGCAAAAGGCAAGAGGGAGACAGGTCGAAAGTTAGAAAGACAGGTAGGGTCAAGGTTGCTGTTTTTGAGTAAGGATATAACTGTTGCATGCTTGAAGGAGGATGGAAAGGTACCAGAGAAGAGGGAGGAGCTAAAAATGTGTGTGAGCGTATGGATTATAGTAGGACCAATAGGTTTAAGGAGATGGGTGGGAATGGGGTCAAGAGGGCAAGTGGTAGAGGGAGAAGAGGAGATCAACAGTGACACATCCTTCTCTGAGACAGTGAAAAAAGAGTCAATGAAGTTAGGAAGAGGTGTAGGATGGGAGGAGGAAACAGAGGGGATGTTCTGACGTATGGATTCCACCTTTTGCTTAAAATAGTCAGCAAAGTCCTGAGGTGAGATGGAGGAAGAAGAGGCTGCTGAGGGTGGTTTCAGTAGTGAGTCAAAGACAGAGAAGAGTCGACATGGGTTAGACTTGTGTGTGTTGATTAGTGAAGAAAAGTAGGTTTGTGTAGCTTGAGAGAGGGCAGAGTTGAAACAGGATAGCATAAATTTGCAGTAAAGGAAGTCTGAGAGTGTAAAATTTCCTTCAGAGGAACGAGTAGAGGAATGCAGCATGCGCGTGTGGGAATTTAGCCAGGGTCTGGGGTTAGAAGGGCGAGTGCGGCAGAGAGAAAGCGGGGCATGTAGATCAATAGAGGAGGATAAGGCAGAGTTGTAGTTCCTGACCAGGTTGTCAGGGTCTGTAGCAGAACTGAGAGAGGAGAAGGAGAAGCGTAAAGTGGACTCAAAGGATGGTAGGTTAATAGTGTGCAGGTTTCTGCAGAACCGAGGGGTAGATGGAGGTGGAGAAGGGGAGAAGCGAGAGAGAGAGAATGAGATGAATTGATGTAAAAGAGAGAAAAGGGGAAATGGAAAAATCAGAGAGAGAAAAGTTTTTTAGTGAAAACCAGGTCTAGGTAGTGTCTATCCTTGTGGGTGCTCGCTGCAGTCCACTGTTGAAGGCCAAAAGAAGATGTTAGAGAGAGAGAAAGCGGGAAGCCCAAGGGAGAGAGGGGTCATCAATGTGGCAATTGAAGTCCCCAAGGAGAAGAACAGGGGAGTTTGAGGAGAGAAAGAAAGAGAGCCAGGATTCAAAGTGAGAGAGAAAGGCAGAAGGGGGATGAGTAGAGGTAAGTGGGCGATAGATGACCGCCATGTGGACAGGGAGAGAAGAGAAGATCTGGACAGTGTGAGCCTTAAAGGAGGGAAAAGCAAGAGAGGGACGAATAGGAATGGTTCGGTAATGGCAGAAAGAGGAGAGCAGGAGCCCCACGCCTCCGCCCCTGCCATCAGGGCGTGGAGTGTGGGGGGAAAAAAGGCCACCATAGGAGAGGGCAGCTTCCAGAGCAGAGTCAGACTGAGTGAGCCAAGTCTCAGTTATAGCAAATAGGAGCAGAGAGTGAGAGAGAAAGAAGTCATGTACAGAGAGGAACTTGTTAGAAAGGGAGCCAGCATTCCAAAGGGCACAGGAGAAAGGGAGAGAGGAGGGAGGGTGGCAGGGGATGGGTATGAAGCTAGAGGGGTTAACACCAGAAGGAGTAGAAGTTGGATTTGGCAGGCGAGGACGAGAGCATGTAGGAATAAGGCAGGGACCAGGATTGGGAGAGATATCCCCAGAAGCAAGGAGGAGAAGCTTGGATAGAAAGAGAATGTGTGAGGATGATTTGTAGGGGTGTGATTTAGTGCAGGGGGTGCACATGGTTATATTTACTAAGCAGCTTTCTGCCATTAAACACAGTATCTGGCAATAGATGACTATTCAAGTAAAGGGGCTGTTATGTCTTCCTGCATCTGAAGGTATCTTCCGGCAGAAGCGTGCTTAGTAAACATGGGTCACAGTGTTAGATGTTTCTTGGATCGCTTGATTAACTTCATCGTTTAACTTTGTTCCCGGGGTAGGGACCGCAGCACCCATAATGCCGATTGACAATATTTCCAAGGTGATACATGGGTGAGTGGCTGCCAATATCACATTCTTTTCTGTAACGGGTGATTCAAACTGATTCTGATCTTTTATTTATAACACACCAACATATTCCGTCACGCAGTACAAAGGGTTTGTGATTGCAACAACGATGCAATGTAAGCAGTAACATGAGTACAGCAGGCAATGTCTTGATAGAATGTATTTAGTTGCCAAGGCATCAATATATTGTGTTTCCAGTGTTGCCACAATTGCATCACTGATAGATAATGGAGTGCTTACATGGAAAAAGATTACTTGACACATATAGTGATGTGCAAGATATTCTACTTGACATACTATTATTTCCTCCTCTTTTTGCATGTGCCAAATGTCACATCACATACAAGGTTTTCCAAGCCGTGTTTAAGAGATGATGCTTCATGTATTCAGCTTGCTGAACGAGTTTCTTTCACTGCGGTTGACTCAGCTGATTTGAATCATTAAGTGTGCCAATGTTATTAGCAGAAAGTGGGAACCCCACATTTTAATAGGTGCCCCAGGGTAAATACACTTGTTGAACTCCCCAAATGGTTATAAGCATCACTTGCAGCAAATACACAAGGGTTAGTACATTAAGGGGCCTATGCAGAGAGCAGCGTTAGAATAAATTGGAGAGTTTAAGAAAAAGTAGCTTTAATGGAGAGTTTTATTCTCCATATGCAGAAATGGGCGAAATCCGCTATTTTTAGCATTACTGCATGTGGAGAATTGTAAATGAGGAAATGCGCGCAGCTGAAAGGGAGGGAAAAAAATCGCGCATTTTTTTTTTCCCTATAGCCGGCGAGCTCCTGCTTCTTGCCAACTTTAGTTGGCGGAGAAAATTGACGAAAATCGCGCCAAAAACAGCCGCTAGATGGCGAGCGCGCCTTTCTGAATTCGGATATTTTTCAGACTGGCGAGATGTAGTTTCTCGCCAGCCGCGCGGCGAGATTTTCAAATAGAAAAAAAAATGGCGCTTTTTCCCTAGCTCGCCATTTTCAGCTGTTTTTAGCGCGATTTTCTCCGGAAAATGGCGAGATTTCAAATAGCGCTGCTCTCTGCATGAGGCCCTTAGTGCACAGGTAGCCAACTCCAGTCCTCAAGGGCCACCAACAGGTCAGGTTTTCAGGATATCCCTGGTTCAGCACAGATGGCTCAATCAGTCCCTGCTTCAGCAGCGGCGGCTCAATAAGTCCCTGCTTCGGCACAGGTGGCTCAGTCTTTGACAGAGCCACTGATTGAGCCACCTGGGCTGAAGCAGGAATATCCTGAAATCCTGACCTGTTGGTGGGCCTTGAGGACTGGAGTTGATCACCCCCCTGATTTAGAGGATAAAGGAAAATATAAGACGGTAAATTGCATACTGCATGTAAACACTACACCACAGCATTTACATGCAGAGCCTCCTTTGTGTTAATGCAGTTACTACGCGTTACACAAAGCAGGTCTTGTCGCTTGTTATTTCAACTTGTGTAAATATGAATAGGGTGAGGGAAGAGCAGGGCTTTTTTTTTTTTCATCCTCTTATTTTTCTAGGCAATAACATGGTACACAGAGAGCAAGGTGCCTGGGTTATAAATAGCTGTGGCTAAGCTTACAGCCTCTGACATTTGAGGAGCAACTGTGTAATAATTCTACACCAGCCACAGGGCTGAGATGCCAGGGAATTTAACTGCTTCAGTGCTGGTGGGACTGAGCATTGAAACCCTTATTAAAAGTGATCGGGAGAATCAAAAGCCTTTTGTTGTATGTATATCTGTATTTAGAAATCACCCACAGTGTACTCTGCACTTTATAAAAGAGACAATATAATTACACACACACACATATATATATATATATATATATATATATATGTATTTATATATAGGGAATTTATAACACCATAAGGGCAGCAACAACAATCAGGCAATAGAAAAAGGAAACCCCTCCCCTTTTTTCACTCCATTTATTCATTGATTACGTTGATTTTATTGTTTATGCAATACATTGTTTCTCTCCATCAGAGTGATGTTTTCGTCCTCTGGAGTTCAGTTAGTGTAATATATTTTTTATCACTTAACATCACCACATACACTTAAAGCACTTCCCTTTTTTTTTTTTTTCAACTTCAAATTTTTATTGAATTTTTTCATATCAAATAAAACATTGCATATTTAGAAATTTCAAACGTGGAATAAAAAATATTCTTATCGAATTTGTAACATGTTATCTGTTTGTAAACAAACAAAATACAAAAGACACAAAAAAAAAGAGGGGGGGGGGATAACAGGTGTGAGATCTCGGCCTCTGTTATTTTACTATTACTCCTATGGGAACTCTCTTCAATTCTTGTGTGGATGACTAACGTACCTTATTATTTTTCTATTATTTCTTATATTTCTTATTTCACCCTCGAAGGCCTGGCGTGTCTTATTAAAAGGTGACCTATAGCTCATTCTTACTCATATTCTTACACATACTTCAAAAGAGAACGCATTTATCTCTATCATTGCCAGATTGTGGTTCTCTCCACTCCTGGGATGTCTGTCTGGGCCAACCACGGCGTCCAGACGTTTATAAATTTGGCGCCAGTGTCATTAACTAAACTCGTTAAATTTTTCCATTTGGCAAATATACCACATTCTATTCCTAATCTGGTGGATATTTGGAATCTCTGCTTGTTTCCACAGTGCCGTGATCTCGCACCTCGTGGCTGTTGCTAAATGCATAATCAGTTTATTACCTGTTTTGGAAAGGCCCGGCCAAGGTCTACTCAAAAGGAACAGCCATGGATCCGGAGGAATAGTGAGGTCACAAATCCTCTGAAGCCAATGTCTAATTTATGTCCATAATGGGACTATCCGAGGATAAGACCACAACATGTGTAACAGGTTCGCCGATGCTCCACACTGTCTTGGGCACAGAGGGTGTTGCTAACCTTGCTAATTTCTGTGGAGTGAGATACCACCTCATAAGGACTTTATATGCGTTCTCCTTTAAAGTAGTGCATATCGAGCTCTTAGCTGCTGCTGTTACAAAACTTTGAGAAAGTGCAGTACATGCATGAAACGCATCAGAGGCTTCTTCCCTGACTCTTGTTTTTAACAATGCTGTCTCACGTTCAATAAATTGCTGCTTTTTGATACCATAACCAGCTTCAGCCG